>NC_052480.1:10484727-10681160 GCF_009730915.1 Dioscorea cayenensis subsp. rotundata | reverse complement strand
AAAGAATTCTATCAAAAGAAGGCGTAAATTGGCGCTAATAGCGCAAAGATGCTTGAATGCTTAGCTCCTACAAGGAAATCAACCAAGGTTACGTGTCTAAATTGAATGGAGGAGAGGGAAACGTAAGACAGAAATGTCCCATGCGTATGTGGAAGTGCACACTTGTCGATGGTTATCAAGCAAAAGAGGAGATCCTGACCAATAGAATAACCGGACCCACATAAGATTCCTGGGAAGAGAGCAGCAGACTCTCTCGAATTGGGAAGAAGGTTCCACTATGTGCCACCAAGCATGAGGAGCAAGGGATAGGACTAGCCTCCACCACTCCATGTACCAAAGGAAGCACACAAAGAAGTACAACAAACCAAAATGAAGATGAAGCAGGATGAACTGCTTTTTATTCCCCAAAAAAGGACATCGTGATAACAATATCAAAGACTCAATGACAACATGGCAATGTTGATGGGGTCAATGTTACAAAATGCAAAAACAAATTAAAACTCTCATGGAAAATCAACCCAACAACTGAAGATCGAGGAGCCCAACCCGATACCGAGAAGCCCCGAGGCCACTGAGCAGAACCTACTAGCTTCCTCATGAGAATGTGCAGAGGTCGAAGTCCAACACCCAAAGGAAACCTCAGCAAAGGCAGTAACATGAAGAACCTCTCATGCCCTGCTCAGAACAATCAATTGTGAATGACTTTGTGAAGAGATACAAATAATGGTAGCCATTAATTAAACTGTCAAAGAATTGAGACAAGCGGCAGTATGGAGATAAGCCCCATCCCAATACTACGACCGTGCCTTACCCCAAGGGATATATGTTCCTAAATCTAAGCAATTCCATCGGGATTGGCAATCCCGACCAACACTTGGCCCATTTTGTCACGGCCAGGAGATACAAGTGCGAAGCCATCGCCTCCTCCTCGTAGCCTCCTAAGTCTAGCAAGAGTAGTATCGGAATGGTATGCAACCGCAACCCGAGTCGATTCAAACATGGCAGCAGCGAAAAGTGATGCATTTCGAAAGTACTCTGCTTGGGGCATATGACAAAATCACAATTGTCAGAATTTAGTAGCCACCTTTCACAAAAACAGATGAAAAGTAATGATTACATATGAGATGGAGGAACTTGAGCATCAAAATGTGAACAACCACTCATCAATAAGAAGAAAAGGTTTATTAAGTTAGGAACATTGATAGCTCTGGATGTCACCTTCTTGAGTACATCTAAAAACAATACTACATTCCAAGGCTTAATCTCACAAGCTAAAAATTGGAAAGTGACCAACCCAAGGTGTCGGCCCAACAAACCACTTCAAGGAGTGACAAAGACAACCAAGAAAACAGAGGCCAAGCATAATCGCTAATACCTCACATTGAGAAGTGGGAAAGGTGTAACAGAACTCATAAGCCGTGAATAAGCTAAGGTACCTAGCTGTGAAAAGCACTGACAATGAGTCAAAACCTCTTCCTCATATGTGGATGAATATGCTATCTTCGTAAGAGATAAAGTACATAAAATCTTCAAAGATGTCATGGAGAGGGTCTCAGCCTCCCCTAATGCAAAAGACTCAAGAGCAAAGCAAGACAGACCATCCCACCATCATCTATATCATAGGGAAGTTGGACATATAATAGACGTTAGTGCCTCTAAGGACCGGGTCGAGCGAAGGCTACCAAGAGGGCAAAAATCACACTCTCAAAGAATGTTTTGTCCGAGCAACCAGCTGAAATATATGTACGCCACGTGACCGCCCCTAAACCCGTATGGGTCATCCCAAAGGGAAGTTAAGGAAGAGAAGCAGGGCCAAGGTGATATTTACATCAATGTAAGATGACAACCCCTGTAATGCCCTGCAAGAGTTACGGAAGTATTTGTATCCGCAGATCAATGAAGATAAAGCAAAAAGGCTAATAATTCAAGGTGGATCATTTGAAGCGCCTCAAGAACCCTATAAAGGTCACCAGACAAAGGGCCAAAGAAAAGAATAAGAAAAGAAAACAAAAGCGAATAATCAAAGGGCAAGAAATCTATTATCGAGGAGTATATTGAGACCGAAGAATATGAGCAAAAAGAAAGGGTCTGACACCTCAGAGATTATTTTCCTCAAGAAATCGAGGAGTTACCAGGAATTAATCGAAAAATTGGAAATGAAGAAGATGTGCAAGCGGGAGACTTGCATATTTCCTGAGTGGAACCTTTTAGTAAGCAACCTAGAAGATGATGATGAATATGATAGCTTTTCCGAGCCGGCATGTGACCGCTACGCCGACCCTATGAAAAAGCAAAGAAAGAAGATAGTATCTGTGGAAAGAGAAACAAGGCGAACGCCAAGCTCCTTTGGAGCCCTAATCGCACATCTAATGTCCAAAGAACCACATTACACCAAGACCCTAAAGCTGCACCTGAAGAAAGTCACATGCCCGTCACATCCCCTCAAGCCATTAAAAGGTAACAGAGGAGCTGCCTAATAGGGCTTAGCTGAGTATATTGAAGATGTCGAGTGGCTTTAACTGGATATCCTCCGCATCATCAGATAAAATTTTAGTTTCAGAAGCCGGATCTCCAAATTCTCTAAAACAACAAATATCAAAGAAAGATCTATCAGAAAGATAAAAAGGAGTAGCTTTTTGATCAAGCTAGAAAATGGATTGAATTTGCAACCCCAAAAGGCGGCGCACTTAATGCATCTTGGTAGACATCTGCCACCGCCTTAATATCACCGGGGCCATGTGACACACTATAGAAGAAATGTCAAGCTTCCAAAAATGGTTGTATGACAGTTTCTCAGGAAATTTGACACTCAACGAGGATTACTTTGAAGAAAAAGGTGAATGTTGTTAAAACTGCCTTCATGATGATCAGAGATGATTAAACCTCCCGAGGATAAGATGAAGCACCACAAATATGTACATCAGATGCAGCTTAGAACTGGGAAAACACTTCAGCCAAGACAGTTCCCAGCCTAAATAATCGAGATAAAGGGAAGATGATTTGAAGAAGAGAATGTCTCCCCAAGAAACTTTGAAAAAAAACCAAACTACAATATTTTGGCACATTTGAAGAAAGTCCCATGACCTCAAGATGTGTAATGATGCATCGATGCCACCGAGGTCGTGGAGTCTTTAATACATGCCCCTACAAAATCTGAGAGTATCACATACTGGTCAACATAAAAGCAGTTTCCTATATACATCCTTATACATCTCAGTAATCTTCTACAATGAGGACCTATTTGACTACGTCGTAATACTTATATGTGATACAGGATTTTGTGATGGAGCAGATCAACCGGCTGATTGGATCCGTGTCTTTGAATTTAATGACCCCAATACTTCGAGTATCATTCTTGGGCGATGCCACTTATCTCGTGAGAGTGATTATTATCTGTGGCTTCAATCAAAGATGTAAAATTTTGAAGGCATCGATCGATTTCACTCTCCCTTAAGTTTGGAAAAATATCATCCTCAAGGAAATTTCATGTAATTGATACTGGAGGCCCCATAAAGCCCTTAGAAGGAAGCTATGGATTCAAGGAGAACCACCGTTCCTTCAACATCAGATCATCGCGCAAATACTGGTGGATGTAAGAGTTCAATTGATGGAGAGATCCGCACCTTTGCAGTTCACTGGCTACACTAGCGAGGATGCGGTGCATTATCTTAACACATCCAAACCAACCAAAGGGGTAGAATTGCCCCGCCTGTAAGCATGCCTTTATCAAGAACAAAAACTACTCCCGTGGCTCCAAAGAACTGGAATACGACCTCTCACTTTGCAGTAGTGACACCGAGTCTCAAGATGTAGAGTTATGCGACATACGCAAAGTAAGGGTCAAATCAAGGATCCAACAAGAAAATGCATTATACAGCTGACGCAGGATCCCGAATGGGCTATACAAACTTTGATGACTTGAATGTAAATACAATGACAGCATTTACATTTTATGTGCCACTTTGCTAAGATGAAAAGGAGAGAGGTATTCTCTTTATAAGGACAAGAGGTAAGAAGACTCTTTAATGATGATGATATCATCATAACACGAAGAAATAGAAGATGATGAAGCTCAACCCATAAATTTCCAGCCATTACCCCCAACAAGCTCTGGTAAAGATAGTCGAGAGATTTGGGAGCAAAACTCGTCGGCCAAGGAGGTCGCTACTGTGGCTATTTTCGCAGCGTCGTGGCATCCCTACACGTATAGATAAGAACGGATAGGCTATTCTCGAAGTTTTCCGCGCACCCGCGTTACAGGCGGTAACACTGCAGGAGGAGGAGGAGGAAATAAAGACGTATGCACCACCCGAATCTAGAAGACGGGCAAGCACATAATTGGATGAGTTAGGTTGAAATCGATCTGGGAAGCAAATGGCGACCCAAGGCCGACTCTCTCCCTGCCGCACAACTACTGAAGAAGAAAATCATCATTCAAGGCTCCTCTTGAAGGAGATATCGACGGCCATGGCTTTTGGAAACTATAATGAAAATGCCGCCGTGGATTGGCCGATGAGGGTGGTCAGCCTGCATGCATCGCCATCGATCCTATCGCTATTCCACACAAACAGCACCAAGGAAAGTTAATGTAAGTCTGACTTAGTAAGAAAAGGTGATAGAAGAGACCAAGAAGTCGATTGAAGCAAATTTTATCGTGAGAAGAGGAAGCACTCGCATTGGATAGCTGTGCATAGTCCCTGCGAAAAGCAGAATGGCAACACGGATATGTGTTGATTTCCAGATCTCAGCAAGGCACAGTCCTGCATGACGATTTTCCTCTCGCAGATGTGAGTCTCAAGGATCGACAAGCCACCTCGTGGTACGAGATGTTCTCTTTATGGATGGCTATTCTCGATATAATCAAATGAAAATGCATCCAAGAGGATCAAAAGAATGGCGCCCGAACACCCATGGGAATCTATCGCATGTGGTAATGCCGCTCGGATCAAGAATGCAGGAGCTTAAGTATATCTAAAGCCGTATGCGACTAGAATATTTTGATGACGAATCTCACAAAGTTGTCGCGAATGCTGGGTGTAGATTTCGATCTCTGTGGTTAAAAACAAATTCCATAAAGGACAAGCATCTCGAAGGATTTGAGGATGTGCCTTTACACGCCCCCGCATAATACGTGTTGAAAAATGAATCCCTATGAAGTGTGCTTTCTGAGTCCTCTCGAAAATTCCTAGGCTTCCATCGTGAGGCACAGGGAATAGAGATAGATCCCTCCAAGATAAAGGTAACTCGGAAATGCCACCTCCTGACATTGAAGCAGCTACGCCCTTCCAAGGTCAAGTTTAGCATACATCAGGAGATTTATCTCCAACCTCTCTGGGAGATGCAAGCCCTTATCTAAATTGGTCAAGAAAAATGCTCCTTTCAAATGGGATGATGAATGTCGAGAGCTTTTCGATGACATTAAACAAGATTTGTCAATCCACCCGAAGACTAGCAGCCCCGATTCATGGAAAGCCTCGATCTTGTATACGCCGCATTGAAGGGTCTTTAGGGCTACGTTGCTCGTAATAATGAAGAAGGTAAAGAAAAAGTGCTTATATTACCTTAGCAGGATGTTGGTAGGAGCCGAGAGTAAATATACGCCAATTGAAAAAGCATCGCTTAGCCTTGGTGTTTGCAAATAAGAAGTTGAGACACTACTTGCTAGCGTGATAAAAGTAACACTCATATCAAAAATAGACCCACTCAAAATACCTTATGATCGAGGCTGCTGCTACAGTGAAGACTAGCAAATGGGCACTTGATTCTGCGCTGGAATTTGATATAACGCATACCCATGTATAGAATTAAAGGGCTAGCGCCTGTGCACTTTCTAGCAAAGACATCCTCTCCCCGATGATTCACCACTCTAATCTTGATCTCTCGACGAAGAGACATTAATGGTGGAAGAAACAAGTGGCGTACTATACTTGATGGAGCGGCCATCTATAAACCGGCACTTATAGTTCCAAATCCCACAAATTAAAGCCTGGATAGGACTCTAGTGCTCGTGCACACCGGCTGAGGGATCCTCGATATGCTCTTTCCTCACGGAGCCAGTGTACAAACAACGAGGCGTAATATGAAGCTCCTGCATAGCCGGTTTGGAACCGGTCAATCAAAATGATCCAAGACATACACATATTTGGAGACTCACAACTCATTATCAAGCAAGTCGAAGGGAGACTACAAGATATAGCAAAACCTCGAACTTTTAAATATGGTAAGAAGGTCAAAAACTGATGAAGAAAAATTCTCAAGTGCAATCGAGGAGAGTTTCAAGATCGTAAATGGAGAAGCTCGACTTTGAAGTAGCAAAAGGAACTCGCTAATCCAAATTAGGCAAGAAATCCATATAACCATAAAAATAGAAGACCCATTAGTACTGATCCCCGACGAAGTCTAAGAGGAAAAGCGCGTCGGGGCAATGCGAAGTTCTCACCTCGAAATGCCAAAAAGAAGATCGAGACAAACTGCTCATGGAATATTTGAAATATGATAACTCCCCGAGGATAAACCAAAAAGGTCTCTCGAGCAAAAGCGTAAGAGCCCCTAAGATTCACCCCTCATAAACGCATATATTGTACCGTAGGTCATAGGATCAATTACCAAGCGCTCTCATAAAGAAGCCCCAAGAAGTTATGTATGATATATACATCTCCGGATATGTGGTGCACACTCAATCCGACCCAAGATGCGACTCAAGATTAAGCGCTTGATATTTTCATCGGCCAACCATGGTTGAGATCGCATTAATTATGCTAGAAAATGTCATCTATGTCGATATGCTGGAGACTTTATTCATCAACATCCAAACCTTTATACACTCCCACGTCTCTTCATGGCCCCTTTGAGATATGCGGGAAATGAGATATAATCGTCCTATTGAACCACCATCATCTTTGGGGCATCGATTCATATGGGTCAGCAATGCATGACATTTTCCGACGGGCGTATAATCCTCACCGAGAAGTCAAACCAGAATATCCTCAAATTCTTCTGTGGAAAAACATCTTATATAGATTTGGGACTCCAAGAAGAATTATTTCGCATAACGCCCCTCTTTCAAGCTTTGTCGGAAGATTTGCACGAAGATCATAAAAATAGATTGGAGATATACTCCATTTATAACGCTAGAGCAAATGGATTGGCGTAAGCATTCAACAAAAACCCTCTCAAAGTTGTTGAAGAAAGCAAAGTTGTCTAAAAACAAGAGAGATTGGCATGAAAGACTCCCGTGAGATGCTATGGGCATATCGTGATTCACCTATAGGACTCGACATCGACAGGCACGCCATATTCTTTTGGTATTTGAACTGAAGCGGGCCTTACCCTCTCGAAATCCAGACACCTCCCGAGAATGGCATTGCAAAAATGAAATTTCTAATGAGGATAATGCTCTGCCCGGCTTTGATGAGTTGGACTCTCTGATGAAAAAGATTAGTGCAACAAAAATCTCAAGTCTACAAAGCACAAATGTCTCAAGCATATAACAAGATGGCTCTGCCGGACTTTTACCAAAGGGAGAGATGGTCCTGTCCTCGAAGACCCATCATCACCAACAAAAAGGTCGGGGCAAATTCAAAGCAAATTGGGAAGGCCCTTATGTTGTGGAGATCGCCTACGAAGGAGGAGCATATCAACTTATCGATGCCAACGGAGAAAAGACCGATGCCACCCATCAACGGCCGCTTGAAGAAATATTATGTTTAATGTAAAATGTTTTGCCTATGACTTTTAACGTCTGGTCCCTCAGCAGTAGGTAGACTAGTCATATACAATTAAATGTATTTCTCGAGGCAAAAACATTTAGTTTCATGCATTTATGTACTAAAAATCATACCATGTACTAAAATTCTTTCAATGAAATAGGAGACACGTGTTTTGTCCAGTGGGAACGGGCCCGGCTATTCAGGACCGGCCATGCACAAGCTAGCGCAGTGCTCCCGAGGCAAAATACATACTCGGTCCTCGGGATCTTTAATATTAAGTTAATAGAAAGAAGAAGAAAACAAAACAAAAACAAAACAAAACAAAACAAAACAAAACAAAACAAAAAGAAAACAGAGACAAAAACAAAAACAAAAACACAAAACAAAACAAAACAAAACAAAAACAAAAACAAACAAAAACAAACAAAACAAACACTCCTATGCATGTTAAAGTGTTGAAAGCTAAAAGTTTCTTTGATGGTATTGCTCCAATCAAGGTCTTCATCGGGTGACCAAATTATCTTTGATTACCCTAAAATTTCTTTCAAATCATAAATACGTGTTTAACCTTCAATCTGAACGGTTGAAATATGATTTAAAGTCTAAATGATTTATAGAAGCAAGGAGGATTGTGGGTCATGATTATGATACCACTTCTCTGCATTCAATGTTGATCAAGGTATTAATCGGACCATGGCAAAAAAAAATTCGGATCGGTCTAAAATTTTTGTGCAAACTTCAAACCTGACAATGCTCAATGTGAACGGTGATGGTTTGGTCTCAAGTCCACCGATTATCAAAATAAAATCACAAGACAAACATGAAATTTATTGATGATTGTAATTACATCATAACCAAATTCTAGCTTAAGATCAGATAGTCAAAAGAACTTCAATACTTTTGAAAGTTTTTCTATATGATCAAGGCATCTTAATCTTCAATATGAACGGTCACGATTGGATTCTAAGTTCATATGTCTATTATAAAAAATTCGCCAATCTAGAGGTAGGATCTGCCTAAATTCCTGCCCAGCTACCTCATCATCAAGTCAAGCATCGCTATATCAAATCATATTCGATTTTAGTGAAACTTTTTACAGTCATTTATAAGTTCCTTATCTCTAAGATGAACGGTGGAGATTGGAATTTGAGCTCATTTGATTATCATAAAAATTTGAATTCAAAGACCTTGTTTTTGTCTAATTCACTCGCTTAACCATGGTGCTATCAAGTGGATGAATGGTTTATAAAATTATTCCAAAATTTGGCCGAAAATGTCTACAAATACAAGACCTTCATTCAAAAAAGGTAATAAAAAGAAGGAAAAAATCAATCATGATTTCAATTTTCCAAGTATTCCATAGAAAAACAAAGACGATGAGAAAAAGAGAAAATAAAGCTAAGGTTTATTCAAATCAAATGTCCATGACCAATGTGTTAAAATCAATTGCTAAAGCATAAACAAACTAGAAAAACAAACTAAGAAAACAAACTAGGAAAGCAAAAAAAAGAAAAGAGAGAAAAGGGCTCTTTAATGCCCAGTAAATTTCAACAATGATTCTTTTGCTTCTTCCAACTCGTCAAGCCATTTAGTGAAAATAGCCATAAGAGGAGTATCTAAGTTCTCTCCTTGATTCTCGAAAGAAGTTGTGTCTTGGCCTCATCCAATGCAACTTGAAGATTCGCTATGTATGCTCGGAGGCTTCAAGCGCATCCATTGAATCCGCCATCTTTTTCGCTCGTAGTCTTCATTGTGCCTTGAACCTCGCAAAAGTTCAACTTGAAGTTGATGTTCCCTTTCGAAAGAAGTTTTTGATACTTCTCCTTATTCGCACTTATGTCATTGGTCGATCTGTCTCCGAGATTGTTAAGATGCTCAAGTGCCAAAGTTCTCTCGTGCATCGCATGCCTTGGCTTGTTGACTACGTATGCAAGCTTCGAACATTAGGATCCTCCGAGGGCTTTTTAGCATAGGATGCACATCGAGCGATCTTCTCTATGAAAGGCTCTAGATTGTTCAAATCAACGTTGAAAGGTTGAAAGAGTAATTTTGATTCCTTTACTTTGTTGATGATGTCTTGGTAGTTGTGATAGTTGAGGGACTTGATGTTGTTGATCATCTGCTCTCGCAGCGTAAAACTACATTTGGCATATTCTTTGAACCTACAAAGAGAATATACAAAAGAAATTTTGACCTTCAATAAATAATAATATATATAAAAATAAAAAAATAAAATAAATAAAAACCTTGGGCTTGTTTTTTGGCAAAATGGTAATCCCTCAGTCGGCATTAGAGCTCATCACTTTCCAATTCTTCGTGGGAGTATGAACGTCCTTGGCAATTTCTTGGACGTCTAAAAACCGAAGAAAAGAAGAAGAAAATTATATATATATACATATATCATGGAGGTTCAAAAAAAAAAAGAGAAAGTAAATAAATAAATAATACCTTCATTCTGCATTCCTAGAGGTGTGGTATCAACATTAACGTTATCACTATTCCTGAGTGTGTTTTCAATGCTAGCGCTTTTTGCTATCAAGGCTACACTCTACGCATGAGTATTCCCGCCATCACTCTCCATCGAAGAGGGGCATCTTTTTATAAAACTTGTCGAGGGAGTTTGACTAAGAGATGAAATACTTTCATTCTCTTGAATCGCTAAAAATAATAATAATAATAAAATCGTTATGCGATGAAGATATATATATAAATAAATAATATATATTTACCTTCTTGGATTATTGACGGGTTTTGCGGGAGCTCATTTTCCAAGGCAACGGGTGCATCCCCTAACAAAAAAAAATAATAATAACTAAGGGCTTTGTTGCAAAATTTACGGAGAAATGAAAATATACCTTGTAGTGGATTTGGAAGAGTCTCTTCAATCTCAATATTTTCCCTCTACTCCAATGTTGTCTTCCATCCCAACATCGCTGCCAACTCCAATGTTTTTCTTCGGCGCTGACACTTAAATCTTTGTTCGCTCATTTGATCTAGATATAAGACGTCATCAAGATTCATTAAAGATGCATAGATGAGGGAGAAAGAGATATTTCACCATGGGAGCTCATGTGCATCTCTAGATCTAATGTGGGAACATCATCAATTCTTGAAGGACTTTTGAATAACCCTAACATTGTCTAATGGGGTGTCATGAACTTGTATCCCTATATTGAAAATAGACTTTGAGTTAAAACTTGGACTTTGAGTCAAATAAAAGTATGAAGTTACAAAGTTTGACTTTGAGTCAAAATTTGACTTTGAGTGAAGTAAAAAGTGTGAAATTACAAAGTTTGACTTTGAGTGAAATAAAAACACAAAGTTTAATTTTGAGTCGAATTTTAAAAAGTATTCCGAATTTTTTTGAAGATATTAATTAATTAGAGAAGAATAAAAATTCGGAATTTATTAAAATTATCATCGATTTGAAGGAAAAGAAGGAAAAATCATTGGAAAAAAATAATAAATAAATAAATAAAAATCAAAAAGAGGGCGTGAAAAAGAAAAGAAAAATTCTCGAGGGTTTTGGAAAAATTTCTTTGGGAAAGAAAAGTGGTAAAAGGAACAATTGATTTTTCTTTTTGAGAAATAAATAAACAAATAATTGAATAAATAAAATTGACATACCTTCGATTCTTTTGTCGCTTTGATGAGACAACCGGGTCAATAGTAAGATCGTGTCATCAATGAATATATTTTCGTTGATAACGCGCGACCCTCTCGAAGATTGCGCCCTCGCCTCCTTATTAATGTGTCTCTTGTCTCCCAAGTCATCTTGGATCAACAATGAATGCCTCTGCTTTGAAAAAGCTCACAGTTCTCGCCCATTTCGCATAAACAAGTATAAGTCTCCCTTCTCTATCGTCATCGGGATGTAGAATGAGCTAGATGTCCTTTTGGCGAGAAAAGATGGGAGCCAGACTCGCAAGAATCTCGAGAGAAGGAGCCCTCCCGGGAATATTAATGAACGCGGAGTATGCTCGATCGTATCCAAATCGGGCTCCCAAATCGATGTGGATTATAAGGTTCCGCAAAAATCTCCTCGCACAATCAAGCGGTAAGAATTCCACTAACGAAGATTTATCACATATTCCATGGTATATGAATCCAATACATATGGTCCAGGGCCGGTATCTCGAATCTCGTACCACCTCGTCATTATGGTGCATGAACGAGAAAGGGCGTAGATATGAAATTGCTTTCATGTCGGATAAAGTTCCTCACATATATAGGATTGGTAAACGTGAGTCGCTACTGAATTCATAAATTGCAAAGATCTTCGGTATTCTCAAAGAACCCGAGGATACTTGAGGTATTGTCGCCTCATCCTCCTTTGAGATATATGCTCAAAAATAATAACCAGCTCAAGCATACAAGAAATGAGCAGTGGAACACCGTGGTGGAATATCCTCGGTCCTCTTCAGATTTAGCCATGGCATTTAAGCTCTAAGTATAAGCGTGCTAGCACCGCAGGGCAAAAGCTACTCTCCTCCCCAGCGAACGTCGCATGCCATCATAAAAACTCCCCGGTCTAATTACTTTGCGATCACCCGCATGATAAAAAGCAAATCCACAATGCTATGAAAGCAACTAAATCGCCCTTTGAAAAAACAAGCATTAGAGAGGGATTAGACGCCGATCTACGACTGGAGCTATATCTTGATTTCCGAAGAACTCCACCCAATCCTCAAAGAATACATCTTCGTCGACGCTTTTGCCTTTGAGAGCCATTGAAAGATGTCGAAAAGATTTCTTAAAATAGAAAGTTCAGGATCATATCTTCGGCAAATTGTGTCATTAGGAGGTATGACTTCATCATAGATGTCTCCGGTAATTGGAAGTCCTCCCAATTCCTTGATATCCCATAATGAAATCCCAACTTCTCCGCAAGAAGTGGAAAGTGTTAGTATCGGGACACCATAGTTCTACTAGCGCTTTATAAAAAGTTTATGTCAAAAATCGATAGCGACTCGATCGAAAGACACAATCCCGCCTCAATTCCCGCTCGGATAGTTCGTTGGAGTAGTTATTAACTATGAATTTCGCCCTATTCCGCATAATATGGAAGATCGATCAAATTAGTTTTGGATTGGTTCCTTCCCTTCCATCCCGGCGTGATTGATGATTCTTGACCCAAGGGTTTCGAATGTCTTCAAATCTTTCACTTCTCCTTCGTGTTTTAAGCAAATTGCATCAGCTAGGCTGCCTTCAAACCAACGGTTTAGTGGACAATTTCGGCAATAGCTATGCGGTTTGATAGCGCTTCACCCACTCGATTGTTCTCCTCCTTCATATATGATTGCGGGTTCGGCCGTAATCAAACATAGGAGTGTGGCGCATGAAGGTTCGACCTTGGGGAACTTCATTATAATTTTGGTTCATATCCCAAAAAGGTTGAGATATATTAGCCATGAAAAAAATTGGGGATTCCTACTTCTCTCACTCAAACTCACCAAAAGAATTTCGTGAGACAAGTAGGAAGGGGGCATTTGTTTATATAAATAATATAACGCATGTCCTTATAAAATTCGATGTCCTAATGGAAACCAAATTCCAATTTAATTTAAATTCTAATATATCCTAATAGTAGATATATTTAGAATTAAAATTTAAATGTCCTAATCCTGATCTTAATTGATTATTTGATTGTCTTGGACTAGGATGTAAATTCCAATTTAAATACAAAAATGCAAATTACAAAGTTGCCCTTGAGAACATATCTCAAGGCAAAAAAATTGTTATTATTACAAGATTACCCCTGAGAACCCCTATCTTGAGGCAATCTCAAATCTTGGATAGCCCAAACACACATCTCGAGGCAATCCTAAATTTTATGAGGCATGAGAACGGATCTCGAGGCAATGGGAGAAATGCAAATCCTGAAGCACCGAGTACATATCTCGAGGTAGAGTGAATTTTTTTTTTATATAAGAATAAAAATATTAATAAGATAATAAATAAAATGCGAATAATGAAATAATAAATAAAAATTGAAATTTAAATTTTAAAAATAATAATAATAAAAATTTTCGAAATTTAAATTTTTTTAAATTTAAAAAAATAATAAATAAAAAAATAATAAAATAAAAAAATTGAAAATTTAAATTTTTTTTAAAAAATAATAATAATAATAATAAAAAAATTCAAAATTTAAATTTTTTTAAATTTGAAATTATAATTCAAATTTAAATTTAAAAAAATAATAATAATAATAATAAAATAAAAAAAATAATAAAAAAAAATAATAAAATAAAAAAGAAATAATAAAAACTATTTAAAAAAATTTAAAAAATTAAAAAATTTTATCCTCACCCCTTTGTTGTGATTTGACGGAGGGGGTTGGTGGAAGAAGATAAGATCCCTTTTTTTTTCTTTTAAAAGGTGGGAGGAGATCAGAAAGGAGGGGGATCGGAAAGAGGAAGAAGGAGAAATCTAGGAAAAAGCTGACTCTAAGGTTTTTTTATCTCCTCCTCCATCCTCCCGTATATATATATATATATATATATATATATGTAATATATAGATAAAAAAAGAGGGAGAAGAATTCCCGCCACCGATGCTCGCCGCCGCTGATGCCGCTGCTACCGCTACGCTGCCGCCGCTGTCGCTCGTTAAGGAGGTCGCGACATGGTTGAATGGTCGAAATAATGCCGCCAACCATGTCCCGTGATCCGCCGTCTCGACTGCTTTGCCATCCGATGCTCGTCGCCGCCGACGCCTGCTGCCTGCTCACCACCGCGGCATGCTTGATGGTCGAGATAATGCCGCCAAGCATGCCGCCGCCGCCACTCGCTGCTGCCACCGCCGATCATGGATCGATCTCGCTTTTCTTCGGCAACTTTATTTTCTCGGATCTCAATGGGAAAGATCAAGATCGGCATCAATGAATTTGGAAAGATCGGGTGATTGGTGGCAAGGGTAGCTCTCGCAGCGAAGATGTGGACCTTGTGGCCGTCAATGATCCCTTCATCACCACTGATTACATGACCTACATGTTTAAGTACGATGGTGTGCATGGCTAATGGAAGCATCATGACATCAAAATGAAGGATTTAAAGACCCTTGTCTTTGGTGAGAAGGAGGTCACCGTGGTTTGGTGTTAGGAACCCCGAGGAGATTTCTTTGGGGCAAAGCCGGTGCTGATTATGTTATGGAATCCACTGGTGTTTTCACAGATAAAGACAAGGCTACATCACATCTGAAGGGTGGTGCGAAGAAGGTTATTATCTCTGCTCTTAGCAAGGATGCCCCTATGTTTGTCATTGGTGTGAATGAGTACGAGTACAAGGCAGACATCGATATTGTTTCTAATGCTAGCTGTACCGCTAATTGCCTTGCACCATTGGCAAAGGTCATTCATGATAGATTTGGCATTGTTGAGGGTTTTGATGACCACAGTGCACTTAATTACAGCCATATAAAAAAACTGTTGATGGGCCATCTGCCAAGGACTGGAGAGGTGGAAGAATTGCTAGTTTTAACATTATTCCTAGCAACACGGGTGCTGCAAAAGCTCTTGGTGAGATGCTCCTCGCCTTGAATGGAAAATTGACAAGAATGGCATGTGGATCTCATATCAAGGCTTTGAGAAGTCACCTGCATATGATGAAGTCAAAGTCGCAATCAAGGAAGAATCTGAGGGGAAAAATTAAAGGTATATTGGGTTATATTGATAATGACTTGGTTTCTATTGATTTCGCTGGTGATAGCAGTGTCAAGCATCTTTGATGCTAAGGTTGGAAATGGAATTGCCTTGAATAAAAAATTTTCTCAAATTTGTCCCACAATATGACAATGAATGGGGTTACAACAACCATGTGGTTGATCCGTTCGTCACATGGACAAGACCAAATAAATTGGTTTTTATCTCACGATTGTAGCTGCTTTTTAGATGAGAATTAATGGTTATATTCAAGAAAAACAAATAAGGCATTGTCAAATGTCGAACATTGTTACTTATTCCTCATAAATAGAAGACCAAACAAATTCACATCAGCCTCGCAAAACCACAGCTATGGCAATATTATGTCAAGATATATATGCATGATGAATGCATAAAAATGAATCCCCGCACGCATAAAAAGGAAAAAAAGAGAATTCGTGCATATATACGCACTTTTTAAAAAATTGAATGCATGTTCATGACTTAAAGAGGCGGGCCCACCGCTAATGAACATGGTTCCTGGTTTAAAAGAAAATAAATAAAAATAATAATAATAATAATAAAAAACAAACAAAAATAATAAAGAAAAATATATAAAATATATATTTAGAAACCCATGATCACGTGCCATGCATGCATATAAAATAAAAAAAATCGCATACTATAGTCTTGAAACATGCATGCATGGGAAGATATATGAAAATAATAATAATAATGATAAAAAGAATAATAATAAAAATTATTATTGTTATATGCATGCACATGTTCATGGCAACAAATATATATAATGAGAAAAAAAAAACAATGATGATGAAGCATGCATACATGCCTGGCATATAAAAGTGATGAATGAAATAATGAGAAGGACGCAAACAAAAAATGGGAAATGATGCAAAAAAATAAAATAAAATGAGAAGTATTAAATATATTTGAGAAAAACATGTCATATGGGCATTTAAATAGGTAGACATGCATAAAAGAGTTGGCCACTGAAAAAAATAAACAAATAAAATATATATATATATATATATATATATATATATATATATATGTGCATGAAAGCAAAAAATAATAACAATAATAATAGCAAAAATGCCTACGTTTATGAGATGAGAAATAAAAAAAATATGGAATAAAAAAAATATAGTGGGCCCATCATGAAAAAGACATATATGTAAAGGAATAAAAATGATGAATGATGAAGAGTTTGCATGCAAATTCATGAGGAAGCATGCAAAATATATATATACAATGAGAAGGCATGCATACATGTGTGGCGTAATGCATCACCATGTATATGAGAATACATCCCGTGAGTGCGCCTACCATAAGAGAAAGAATACAAGTACGGATATTGTTCAGTATTTGAACAACATTTCCTTATATCCAAAGTAGCATCAAGGGTTAATCAATGATTAAAATTTTCAACCCAAAGGCGTGAATAAATTTCAAAGCGATAATGAGATGCCTATCGCATACAACAAAGAAAGCATGTAATGCGATGATAAGGCATAGATAGTAGTGACTTATTCATTTCAAGACGGCAATAAGCCACGTAACGCAATAACAAAAATCACTCGGTCCAAAAAAACATAATAAGAATGTTCCATTCCCGAAGGATGGAAACGAGATATATATTTCTCTCCCAAGACCGTAGTGAGAAAAGACATTTCAAAAAAATGATAATGAAATATGCAATGTCCCCGACAAAGCACAAGCAAGAGCTGAATCTCAAGACAATAACGAGATCTCAAAAAAATGGCAATAAGGCATATGCAACGGGCAGTGCAATGCGATGATAAGGCATGTGCAAAACATGTGCCTCATTTTTAAGCGGGCATGAAATATTTATTTCAAGACGAAATATGAGGCAGTGCAATGCAAATGACAAGGCACAAAGTGGCAAGAGTGATATAAAATATATATATATATATATATATACATATATATATATATAAGTGATGTAATAAATATGTTTATATAATAAATTTGCAAATCTTTTCGCTGTTACTTGTACTTTTGCCCTTAATCGGAGGTTCCTAAGATTTCTAATCTAGGGTAATTACTAATAGAGGCTTGCCTCTATTAGGAATGAAAGAACCCATACAAAACAAATACGATATTTGTGCTTCGATATATTGTCTGGTGTCTTTTCATGATGCCAGATGCATATTTTCGATCCCACAGCGATAAATGAGTAGAAGTGGAATGGAGTGAGCAAGAATCAGTTTCTTGCTCATAACCCTTTTGTCCCTGTTTCCCCAGGGGTTGCAGAAAAGTGGATAAATCAGTATCTTCATTTTTTTTTTCTAATGAGTGTAGTTTATCCTCTTTTCAAAAAAAAAATTTACAATGCTTTTTCACAACCTCTATTTATAAGTAGATGCCAACCTCATAAATTTTGACAATAAAAATAAATAAATAAATAAATAATCACAATCACAATTTTATAAAAGCTAGCTAAAATCATAATCTCAATCTCTTGAAATATGGAAATCCACATAAAATTTTATATTTATTACAATCCCCTTGTTTGTCCATTTATAGATGATATACCTTGTTTAAACTTTAATATGAAAAAACATCGTAGGAAAAAAATCTTAATGTAGGAATTGAAGTACATATGTTTTGTAATACATATAGTAGGTTGTCCATTAAAATTCTTACTATGAAACCTAGTTGGACAAAATCTTAGTTAAAAACATATTAGAGATTCTTATAGTTGGACTTTTATATTTGTTTCTCCAATACTTGTTTTTACATATATTGTACTTCTTTCCTTTATATGACTTGATTGCCTTTATATATAAACGACCATACTTTTTTATATTATGAATAATTTAGTTTCTTCTACATGGCATCAGAGCAACAATCCTAGATTGATGTTTTGTACCATCCATGGTTTCCCATCCCTTTCTTTCTTGCTTCTACCAATTTTTTTCTTTCTCCAACGACTAAGCTTGCTAGAAGCCGAACCCTAGAAACTATCATCTCCTCCAGTGGCCATGGCCAATCTCCAGTAGGCAGCAATGGCTCTTTAACATCCATCATAAGTCTCCAGTAGCTATAATGGCATCTCTCCAGCGATTGTAGCCTAACTTTCTACTTTCTTAGTGATCGGAGTCGTTTGCTCAACTATTGGTGATGACTCTCTAGTATTGCCTAGTCTTTGTGGTTGCTACTAAAATCCTTCTCAGTGTTGCCCTTGTCTTCTTGGTGCCTTCTTAGCTTCTCTTCAATTCTTACTTGATAGCTGTTATAAGAAAATCAATTTATGAGGGAATGTCTACCTTCCTCCTCTTGTCAATCTCCACAATATTCAAGGTCTTATAGTCAAGTTAGATAGTAGCAATTTCTTGCTATGGTTGACTTCGTTCTACCTATTTGTTAAATCTCAATGCAAGAAGAAGTCTATACCAAAGAAGCAAACATAGAAGATTGAAGCTAATGCCTTATGGAAAAAAGAGAATGTCCTTATTGCAACTCAAATGCTAACTAGCATGCAACCTAATATTGCTCAATAGGATATGATGATTTATTCTATTAAAGTGATGTGAGAACTCTACATCAAGTACATTGCCAATAGTCTAATGTGGCTTGTCTTCAAGTCTTTGAGCAAATTTATAATCTTAAGAAAGATTCTATGTTATTTCCTAATTATTTTGGGACACTAAAGAAACTATAGGATGAGTAGGATTTGTATTAGTCTTTCTTAACTAATTTAGAAAAGATGTGAACATAGCGAAAGCAAATTCATGTTGTCCAATTTCTTACAGGACTTTGCCCTAAGTATGATTCCATCGAGAATAAAATTATGACTATTAATGAGATACCTTCACTTGCCAATATCTATGGGAGACCTTTTAGAGTTTTATTTGTCTCTGTGAATGAGTCCACTATTCAGGAATTCTCTGCTATGGTTATCTTAGAAGGATGTGGATGAGGAACTAGGGGAAGGGATAGCCATGGAGGTTGAAGACATTTGCTGGTTGTGGAACATTTCGTGATAAGTCCTGTTATTGTAAATACTACCATTATACAAATCATAGTTGTTGAGAAATGCTTGAAAATATAAGTTCAAGAAGGTGTTGACTTGTCAACTATGAAGATGAAAGCACAAGACTTAGTTGACCTCAGCCAAGGACCAAAAGATGCTGGATCTCTCCACTCAGCCTGACCACTTTATTAAGATCTCCTCACCTTTATGACAGCCAATGGAAGAATAGAGACAAGATCTCTTATGTCTTGTCATGTATCCTAGGTTTGCTTTTGTACTATATTAAGGTTTAAAAGGCTACTTTTTGGTGTCTTGGAACTCTAATGTGATGATGTAGTGTTTATTTTTTAAAATATTTTGATACTTAATGAAGTTAGTGCTGGCCAGTAGTGGATGAGCCAGAAAATTCTCTCTAAAAACTAGTGCTCCGGTTTTAAGTTTCTCCTCTTTTCTATATACTATATCTTTCTGGTAACCGAACTTTGACAGAACAATCTTCTTCAACATTGGTATCAAAGCTGGTTCTTATCAGCAACGATGGCGTCAAGTAGCAATCCACCACCTGGAGTTTCGGGACCAGCAGTACCTATCTTTGATGGTGAAGACTATGATCTTTGGTGTCTTATGATGAAAACTCTGTTTAGATTACAGGAACTCTGGGAGCTTGTGGAGAAGGGCTACTAGGAGAAAGAAGATGAAGCTAAGGTGAGAGAGAACAAGAAAAAGGATGCCAAGGGGCTATTCTTTATACAGCAAGCTCTCTCGCGGCCTCTTCTTGCACGCATTGCCTCAACAAACACTGCAAATGAGGCGTGGGCTACTTTTGAAGAAGGTGATTCAAGGGAAACCTAAGGTGGTGGCGGTCTTGCTCCAAACACTGAGGAAAGACTTTGAGAATCTCTGAATAAAGAACACTAAAACAGTTCAAAACTACATTACAAAAGTTTTGGAACTAGAAAATCAGATGAAAGGCTTGGGAGATACCATTCCATAAGCCATGGTTGTTGGGAAGTTGTTAAGGAGCTTGGGACCCAAGTTTAACCATGTGGTCACCGCCATTGAAGAGTCCAAGGACCTCACGAAGCTTACTATGGAGGATGTGAGTGGTTCTCTGATAGCTCACAAAGCCAGGCTACTAGGATAGGCTGATGATCAGGTTGGAAAAGAAGAGAAGGCTTTCCATGTCAAAGGTGAAGCAGTGGGAGTCAAAGACAAGGAAAAGGGTGCTTCTAGAGGCCGTGGAAGAAAATATTCTTGTGGGAGATTCTGAGGAAGAGGAAGAGGTCGATCAACTGAGAATTGACAGCAGCAAGGAGAACAAAGAAGCTATAGAAGTAATGTGTAGTGTCACATTTGTAAGAAATTTGGCCACATGAAGATGGAATGCTGGTACAAAGATAAAAATGGAGAGAAAGAGTCAACGATGGTTGCTGAGGAGAAAGATGTGAGCAACTTATTTATGGCTCAATGTGAAGATGAAGGAAGAAATGCGTCAATGTGGATAGTAGACAGTGGTTGTTCTAACCACATGACTGGCACGAGGGATCTGTTCAGTGATCTTGATGAAACTCAGAAAATCAATGTGAGACTGGGAGATGACAAAGAGATACAAGTTCAAGGAAAGGGAACGGTATCTCTTGCAGCCTTAAAAGGAATAACGAAGCTCCTACATAATGTACAATACGTCCCAGGACTGGCGCACAATCTTTTGAGCGTTGGGCAGCTGATGACCTGTGGATATTCTATAACGTTCGTTGAGAACTCATGTGTAATTCTGGATGAAAAGACTAGAGCAAAGCTGGTGAGCATATCTAAAACCAAGAATAACATGTTTCCTCTTAATATTTCCAGGGTTGGAAGTGTAAATGTTGTAATGAATGTAAAGGAGAATGCAAAGCTATGGCATTTGCGGCTTGGTCATCTGAATTTCGAGTCACTAAGGAGCATGAAGAGCAATGAAATGGTGACGGGTTTTCCTAATATCAACAAGCTGCATCACTGTGAGACATGCGTAATGGAGAAACAAGTAAGGAAGCCATTTCAATCCAAAATTTCTGGAAATGCTCATTTTCCTCTACAGCTGATCCATGCGGACATTTGTGGAGCCATGTAAACTATTTCTTTAGGAGGAAGCAGATACTAATTGTTGTTTGTTGATGATCATACACGTATGTGTTGGATATTCTATTTGAAGAAAAATCAAAAGCTTGTGAAAACTTTCAGAGATTCAAACAGATGGTGGAGAAGCAGTCAAAATTTAAAATCAAAGTGTTGCGCATTGATAGAGGAGGCGAATTTACCAGCAATGAGTTTAACTCTTTTTGTGAGAAGCATGGTATTATAAAACAACTCACTGCCCCATATTCGCTATAGTAGAATGGAGTCTCGGAAAGGAAGAATAGAACCATCATGGATATGGCTAGATCACTGATGAAGGAGAAAGGGCTACCAAACACTTCTTGGGTGGAAGCTGTGAATGCAGCTGTGTACATCATTAACATCATCCCAACCAATGCTTTGAAGAACAAAACTCCCTATGAAGCTTGGCATCGTTTAAGCCCAAGGTGAGTCATTTGTGGATATTTGGATGTATTCCATATTCTTTAATTCCATCAAACAATCGACAAAAGCTTGATACAAAATCTGTAAAATGTATTTTTATCAGGTATTGTCTTGATTCCAAGGTATACCAATTGTTTAATCCTGCTACTTCTAAGGTAATTGTAAGCAGGGATGTAACATTTAGTGAAGCTATGGGGTGGAATTGGAATTGGAGAGGAAACGTTGAAGCTGCACTACTGATCATGTATGAAGATATATCAGAAGATCCTGACGGGTCACCTGATAAAATCAATGCAGGGCTAGCTGAGATATGTGAGTGATGAGGTCTCGATGTTTCCCCTGTTAGGGTGAAGTTTATCATACCCAATGAATATAAAACGGTTTGTCCAATAGAAAATGAGGTTGACTTCCAGCGCATGTGTCACGTGTACTCCATCTTCAAATGCGGTGTAGTCGATCTTGTTGTTGAGACAGATGATGTGCCATTGTTGTATCCTACTGAAAACGAGTTCTTCTCATTGTAAAGTTCTTCTCTTTATATTTATCTAGTTGTAGAAGTTAAATATTGTTTAATTATCCCAATTTCTGTTTAAACATATCAAGTTTCCATTTAAAAATTGTCTTCTCCACTTAAATTATTCTGTTTCTGTTTAAATATTTGTTTTAACGTTTAAATTTTCTAGTTATCGTTTAAAAATTTTATGTTCTGCTTAAAATATTGATCATTTTCGTTTAAACTAAAGTGTTAGCAGGAATTTGGATTCTGCGAGCGCTTCGGCTCCACCTCATGGCGACCCTGACGGTGTGGCACGTCTTCCTTCCTCGTTAGATCAATCTGAAGTGTTGTCATTGGATATCGGACAACATTTTCAAGGTGTTGAACATTTCAGTAACGCACTTCAAAATTTTGCAATCAAATGGAATTTTGACTTCAAATTCCTAAAGAACGAAAAACACCGGGTGACTGTAGAATGCGCTGCAGATGGTTGTCAATGGCGCCTTCATGCATCAAAGGAACATAATAAAAATACTTTTAGAATCAAGACAATGCACCTGTCACACACTTGCGGTGGTGGAATTGGATCGGTGTCACATCCGAAAGCGTCAAAAAAATGGGCAAGCGCACGAGTGATTCAGAAGCTTAAGGACCAACCCTTGTACAAGGCCATAGACATTCAGAAGGACATGTTGTGGGAACATGGTGTCCACATTCTATACAAGCAGTCTTCGTTGGGAAAAGAGCATGCCTGGGTGATCCTCGACGGCAGCGACATCTCCAGCTACGATTTGTTGTTTTGGTACGTTGATAAGGTGGTTGAGATAAACCCCGACAGCATTATGATTGTGGAAAGTGACGGTGAGCGTTTTACATGTGCATTCTTTTCTTTCAGTACGTGTATCATGGGATTCAAGAGGGCTTACAGGCCACTACTGTTTCGCGATGGTACCCACCTCTTTGGAAAGTATCAAGGTACTCTATTGGGTGCCACAGGCAAAGATAGAAACAATGGCTTTTTCTAAGTCGCCTTCGGTATTGTCGACAACGAGACCAATGCCAATTGGGCGTGGTTCATTTTCAAGTTAAGTGATGCTTTATACGATGAAGGAGATTATCAAGAGATAAATACATTTGTGTTAGACAGGTCTAAGGGCCTTATGAACGCCATTGCGAGAGTCTTCCCTTCTTCCCCATATGCATACTGCCTTCGACACTTGGAGGCCAATTTTATGAAAGCTAATATCAAACTTGGGAAGTCATTAAGGGAGGAGTGCTGGTCCATATACTTTCCTATTGCATGGGCATCTACGGCTAAAAAATTCGACGATACTGTAAATGAACTGTAGGCCACATCACCTGAAGCCTATCAGTGGTTGATTCATAAATCGGATATGTCACATTGGTCGAATTATCTGTTCAGAGGTGAACGCTGGGGTGAGATGTATTTAAATGTCATGGAGCCGTTCAATGCGTGGATCAAAGAAGCTCAGCATTTACTGGTGACAAAAATGGTCGACTCCATAACGTATTTGAATGTTGATTTTATTTAACGCTTAAGAATTGTTCTTATCCTTTAAAAAGTTTTCCTTACTGTGCAAAAATCATTGTATGTGTTTAACTATATGGTTCTTCGCTTTCTTATCCTATCATTTTAAAATATTTGTTTCTGTTTAAATATCAGTGTCTTTACTTAACCTTGTTTAAGTATTTGTGTTCTACATTGTACAGGTTCAAGTTGATGCGCATGTTATACAACCGCCATGAGCAAACGAACAAATGGGAGACCTACTTATGCTCGGACATACATTCGAAGGTAGAGATACTTGTTGAGAAAAGCCGAAATCTTCATGTTGGTCATTATGTCGACGATAATTATGAAGTGATTGACCAGTGCAGCAACTCTGTAGATCTTGCCAACAGAACTTGCTCATGTCACAGATGGCAAGTTTATGGTATCCCGTGCAAACACGCTTGAGCTGCAATAATGCAGACAGACACCAACATGCATTGATTTATTAGTGGCTACTTCACCGTCGACAATTACAAACTGGCGTATAAGGAAGCTTTATTCCCCATACCCGACAATGAGAAGCCTACGAACGAAAATCGCGAATTGTGTTTGCGACCGCCTGTGACAAGAAAGCAACCTGGGCGTCCTAGACGAAAGAGGATCTAGTTGCAAGTGTCCGAGGTCCGCGAGTTACGTTGCAGCAGTTGCCATGTGTCCGGTCACAATCGTAGATCTTGCAATGAAACTATCACCGACTAGGCATTGTAAATGAACAAATATTTAAAAGAAACAAACTTATTTGAGTGTCAACTTTTGATATTTAAACATATACATTGTTTCTTAAACATTTTACTTAAACATTTTGAGAAACAAAAACGGCATTGTAAATAAACAAAAATCTAAACAGAAACTCTTAGTATTTAAACAGAGACAATGATATTTAAACAAAACCAATGATATTTAAACAGGGAAACAATGTTATTTAAACGGTAACTCTGAAAGATAAACAGAAAATTAAGAATTTAAACAGAGAAACTTGGAAATTAAACACTGACAATGATATTTAAATGAGATACAATGTTATTTACACGGTAACTCTGTTTTACATATTTACATATTAATCTTTTTTCACCCCGGTGGATGAATCCCCTTTCTCAGGGATGCCGGCTGCGCTCCCTTCTTTAAGTATGCGGGTAACATATTTTAATCGCCAGTAAGGGACGTCCACTTGCGGTAGCCGTACCTTTTCACCGTTGAGTAGCTGTTTAATAAACCGCATGACATAGACGGCGCAGTCGACACTTCCTTGTTTCTGCCTTAGGGTGTCAATGTCGTGAACAAAGGGGTACGTTATAGTCACTGACTCGCCGAGGTCCATATCGACACAATAGTCGAATAGTCTCCGCTGTCGAGATTTAAAATTTGATGTTAGAATCCAAACTAAGAGAACACTATTCATAAAACTATAGTTATCAAAGCACTTACCATCTCGGCGGCGTCTCTATCATACTCCTTACTTTCGGCAGAAGTATAGTGCATGTATTCTTGCTTGTCATTATCAAGAACGACCAAATGGAAGTGGCCATTCATGATGATTGGCAGGATGACTATGCCAACATCATGCAGGTTACGCGCGGCATCTCCCATCATAGTGAGAACCGTTTCATTCGCGTCCTCTTGCTTGGATATAAATAGAGCCAGCGGTCGTGTGATGGAGGCACACTTCATATATGGATATAGTACTCTCGTCATAGAATTCTGGATTATGCAACGAACTCGTCCATCACATCGTCTGTTACCATTTTCTTCCCGTCCAACATTGTGTATAGGCTAGCTCGTGTGGTGCTGACATAGTCATTTTTCCATACGATAGTCCTGTGCTTGAACGGTAAAAGATTAAGTTAAACGGAGACAAAATAATTTAAGTAGTAACTCATAAATTTAAACAGTAACGTAAATATTTAAATGAAAACTAATATATTTAAATGGTAACTCACAATGTTAAATGATATCATATATATTTAAAGTATAACGTAAATACTTGATACTTACAAATCCACCATGCAATTTAGGTAGATCTTTAATAACTCATGCTCGAACACGTCGAGTCGACCCTATTCGGGGATCTTTTCTTCTTCGGTAGAAAGTTCGTCCACACTTCCTTGTATTGTTGGTTGGCGAGGACATACTATCAACCGCATCACCGATCATCATTGTTTTTTCGCTAATGTTTCATTGCCCCTAGTCAGCAGAATCTTTCGGTTCATCGCCAGGTACTGTTGTTGACGGTTATGGGAGAATTTCTCCCTTCGATGCGGCTGTGCCCTCCGCCGGTTCGACCGAGACAAGGATTTCATTGACAATGCTATCAACGATCTTGTCAATCACGGGCATGAAGATAGCATCAACCGGAGATACAATCTTTGCTTGTTCTTGTTGTTAAGGGATTGTGTCTACCTTCGACGCAGTACTATCATCCGCCGGTTCCACCGAGATGGGGATCTTTTTGGCCATCACCGGTTCCACTGAGATGGGGATCTCTTTGGCCATCATATTGACTACAGCAACATCTTCTTCTGGAGCAATTTCCTCAGACGCTGTCGTTGTTGCCGGCCGATCAACTGTAAGTGGTACTGCTATTGTTTCATCATCGTCCGGTGGAGGGAAAGACATTATTGTTTTTATTCTTTTGGTGATTCTCTTCAAACGTGGCCCTCTTCAAACAGTCGTCCAAATGACGTCGTCGTCATCAAAATCCGACGCCACCCACCCACATCCTCGGTAATCACCGGGACTACCTCAGCTTCATCTAGGCTTTTCCAGGTGGCGTCCGTGCCAGGTGCTTCATTTGTTTGTAGGGACAGCGCATTCGATTGTGCCCATCCTTCCAATGCCTCCACCCGAGCAACAAGCCGAGAGAACTCGATCATCAGTATGTGGCACGTCTACAGCAGACGTGCTATGACATCGTCGCCAAGGAGGTCCGTAGCTGTTGGGGGACTGTTGCGATCTGGGGGAGTTGTTCCAGTAGGAGGGGATGTTGCAGTCGAGGGAGGGGTGTTTCTACCATACGGGGTAGGGCGGGGCTCCTCCAGTGCCGAGGAATTCGTGCGCGGGTAGGGTTGTCATTACGTGAATGGCGTCGAGGGCTCCTTGAAGAGGATGGCCTCTTATCATGCCTTCACGCCAGTGGTTCGGGAGTAATAGCACCCCCCGGCGGATGGCCTGAATGACTATTTTTTCATCCGCATTCATCGCGACCAGCTCAGGAAACTAACATAATTAAACAACACAATGTCAGTGAAAGCATTCAATTTAAACAATAACAAATGGTTTTAAACAGTTAACTCAATTATTTAAACAATTTACATAGGCTTTTAAATGATATCTCAAATAGTTAAATAGAAAACCGATATTTTAAACACTAAATCATATTTTTCAACATAAACGTTTGATATTTACATAGAGACTCATGATTTATTATCTCTTTTCCTTCGAGCGATAATAATATGGCTTCTATCGATGCTTGCTTCCGGTAACTACTTTCACCGTAGCACAGCATCCTCAGAGTCTTGCCAAATTGCACCTTCTTTCCGATGCCGGTCAGCTCGTAAAACCAGATGTTTAGTGTGACCGAGTAACCTTTGACGTGCCCCGTGTTCTTCTTCTTCCCATCGCATCTTGCTTGCACTCGAGCGCCCGTTTATGGGACGTCCTCCATCAGTCACTTATGCGTTGCTTTTCACCCATACATATCGTCCCATGCCAGGTAGGTCAACGATCCAATTCGGAACCGAGCAGGACGTGTTTGGGAAGAAAATTGTACCCATGAGGTACACCATCAGGAGCTTGGCAAAATTTTCTTCTTCTCCCCTCTACTGAACAAGCTACTCAAGTTTCTCTTGATGGAGTCTTTGTGTCTCTCGTAGGTTCTGGAAAAAAATCTATCTTCAAAAGCGGAGCGTGCTTTCTTCGTCTTCTGAAATACGATTGCGTCTCCATCGCAACGCAGTCCAAGAACGAGAGCCACATCTTCGAGCTTGAAACTTACCAAGCTTCCCCCATCCTGAATTTGTTGGTGCGGCCATTATATCTCTGCAGTAAAGAATCAAGGAGGGCCTTCTCTTGGAACACAGCTTCAATCTCGGTGAATGCTGCAAACGGTGTCCTCCTGATTATCTCCCAGTATCGTCCACTCATGTGAACTTTCAACTCAGCCACAGTCTCCACTACCGGTGTCAAGTAGCATCACCCATTAACTAGGTTGACCGCCATAATCACAAGCCTGCGACAATAACCATACATTAAACAATATTCTAATAAATTTAAGAGGAAAGTAAAGTTTTTTAAACGGTAACCTAAATATTATTAAACGGAAACATAAATATTTAAACAAAAACCTCACATTTTAAACAGAAACAACAACTCTCAAACAGATTCATCAAATGTTTAAATAAGATCACATTACTTAAACGGAAACCTCATTTTTAAAACTGTAACCATATCAACGAAAAAGGGAGACCTACATTGTAAACATTACACAACATAACAATCGGAAAATCTCTTTCGATCGTGCACACAGGCGAAAATGGAAACCAAAACAAAACACTAGCTGATAAATCTCCCTGCAGACTTCTATATCATCCAATAAAAATAGAACCACAAAACAAAACCGAAAAATCTCTTTTTCTAATGTAATCGCTTATAAAAACCATAAACACAACTTCTTCAACTGGCTCACCTCGATCAATACCTTACACTGCAAACTGATTAAATGTCGAATACTTGAGCGGGAATTCTTCTTCGAGACAATGATGGAAAGCGAAGTTTTTCTACGAGACAAGGATGCCTAGGTAGAGACAACTTTGGAAATGGAAAAGCTGAAGAGCGAAGAAAGAAAAAAAGTATAACCGGCGCCAGTAATGGTTGTCGCTAGGGATTACCTAAAAAAAAAAACCCCACTTTCTCTCAAACAGGAAACATGATTGCACTGCCACAACTTCCCATACAAGTGGCAATTTCATCCACAAAATTCAAAAATAACTCTGTTAACGCTGGTATAACTTTTTGGGGGTTTGAAAATCATTGAGTTTAAAAAAAAAGTGCTTTTAGGAATACACAAAGTTATGAGGTATTTTTATGCATATTACAAAGTTAGGGAGTATTTTTTTGTAATTTTCACTTTTTTAATTAATATTAAAATAATAAATTTATTTGATCCAATGGTCATAGAAGCAAACATCAAGTTTTTCAAGGTAAAGAAGAGGGTGGTATACAAACAATTAGAATATTTTAAAAGTCAAATACATAATTTTAAAAATATTTTTAAAAACATGTTGAAGAGGAAGCTTATACTCATTAGTTTTTAAATAACAAAACCATTGCACTTAAATCCATCAAAATTATTCTAATACAAGAGCAGTTGATGATGATAATGTTAACTCATGTGTTTTTTAAGTTGAGTTGGGAGTTCAAGTTTGAATTTGATTTGAATAGACACTTTTATTCCTAGTAGGGACAAATTGAAAATTCTTACCTTTCTTTCTTATGATATTAAATTTTGATAGTGAGATCAGGTGCAAAGGTGAGGATAAGATGGTCTTATTTAAGAAAGTTTTTGATTAATTTTAAATTCAAAGATGTGCATACATACATGCATGCAAATATTTGTACTGTGTGGATATATATATACATATATTATTATTATTATTATTATATGTTTTATTTATGTTCATATACACCATCAAAACTTCAATTACATCACATATATTTATAATTTTTATCTTTACAAATATTTACTCCTAAACTCATAATTAATTAAGACTAAATCCCACTATTTTTTTTTAATTTTCAATCCATATTTTTTAATAATTTATAATTAATGTGAGCCAATATTTCAACAATTGTAATATTAACATTACTAAAATGATTGACTCAAATTCTGCTTTGACCCAAGCCAAGAAGTTAGTGTGATTTTGTGATTTTTTCAAATAATGAGAATTTTTTGGGATTTATAGCGGTAGTTGAGGGACTGCACTGCATTGCTTGTAGTCCACTACTGATATCGGTGATGCACTAATGGTACAATGTCCTCTTGGTATAGATATATTTTTAAGGTTTTATTATAATAAAAACTTTGACAAATTGAACCGTCACCATTGTACTTAATTTTCAAACTAATTAATAGTGGTTTTTCTCAGTCTTAGATTTCCAAAGTGAGTTTACATATTTTTATTTTATTTTTATTTTTATTTTTATTTTTTGTTATTTTTAATGGTAAAAATTAAATAAAAATAAAAATAAAAATAAAGAAAAAAAAAAGTTGGATTGGAATATATTCTTACAAGCTTTTGAACTTTGCATCCATCAATCTTAAATTTGTTAAAAAAAAAAAAGAAAATTAATAAAAAAGGGTGAGAAAAAAAAAAGAATGGAGGGAATGAGGAGACAATACTGAGCAAGAAGCACATGCTAACAATAGAAGAGAATTGACCTATGCTACATCTCACTTCCTTTTCATACATCATGGAAGAGCCTACATTGGATATAGACACAAAGAAATAAAAGAATTAAAAAGGCCCACTCTATATGAATGATAATAAAAGCCCTTGTTTTTGGAAAATCAAACCCCAATTCTTCCTCTTATTATTGTTTTCTAAAAATTGATGTAAGAACTAATGACATCATTAAAATAAAATAAAAACAATTTATACAAGAAATAATATTCTATGATTTTTTTTTTTACAAATGTAGACAATCCACCATGAGCTGGAATTCGAATCTATCACCTCAACAAGAGGAATGCTCTATATAAAAGATCCGGTGCCAATAAATCAAATAGTCATTAATATTTTATAATATTTGTATAAATATTTAAGTATGAACTGCTAACATAATAAAAAATAAAAACAAAAATAATTCCCACACACCCTAAAAATAAATTTCTAAATATGTGTTTATTTAAGAATTTGATTAGTATTTTTTTTAAAGTGTATATATAAAAACGTAAAAATAAAATAAAATTAAAACAGCATATATTAACTGGAATCTTCTTTTATTTGTTAAAAAAATGATTAAAAAAAAAGTCTACATTCGGTGATCCCAAATCTTACCAAATTTCTACTAGTCAAAAATTTGATGATGATGATGGTCATGGTGTCAATATACTACTTTGAAAAAAGAAAAATAATTATTATAATTGCTTTCCAAGCTCAAACTAGTGGCAAAAACACGCTTTCATTTATTTAATTATTATTATTATTATTTTATAAAATCCATGCACTTAAAAATCATTGTTTTTCTAATTTTCTAGTAAACAACTCCTTTTTCACGTATCAACATTGACAGATTATGTTTACCCCGTTATCTATGCAGGTTGATAGATTTACAAACATCCGTCATAACCGATTTCTCTCTATTTAGCTTTTCTTGTTGAATAGTCGCAAATTATGTTCACTATATATATATATATATGAGGTTATAAATTTTCATTCATTTGCACTGTATTTATAAATAGAAAGGAAAAAAAGTAGAATGTACAACTAAACCTATAGTTAAAACTATAAAAACCAAATATAACTAATTAACCACCGATACAATGGTGTGACTACTATTATGGTACTATGCTCCTTCTCTGTGCACCCATCTATGTCTGCTCTCTTATCTACCTTCTCTCAACTTTTTTAAAATCTGAAGACGTTCTGTGAAAGTCCCCAAATGATTTATTATATATGTATTTGTCTCTCTCATCTACCCTTATAAATAATAATATATATTGTGTTTATAAATAATAGGATAGAAAATTGATATGTAGAGTAATCTGATCTTAAGGGAAAAGTATGAACCTCCTCAATTGAAGTATTCTTATATATACATACCCCGGAAAACTCATTAGAATATGTATGTACTACATGTATAGTTACACCAGATTCATTGACTTGAAATAGGGATAAATTAATTACAAAAATTAATTAAATTAAATTAAAATAATTACTACATAAAAAATTAATTATTGACTAATTTAATTAATTGAATTAATTAATGCAACATAAATTGACAATCATTTACATTAATTAGAATTAATTAGTAAATATATACTTACACATAAACCCTCATAAAAATTATATTTGCAACTTTAACTATACAACAATAAATTTTACATGAATTGACAACCATTTACATTAATTAGTATTAATCCACTAAATAGATACCTACACATAAACCTTTATAAAAATTATATTTGCAACGGTATCTATACAACAATATCATTTACAAAGTTATTTGACAAACGACCTCTTTAAATTTACTATATGAATGTGCTAACATACAAAGAATGGGCTTATTACATGCATCAAGCATTTTATCATATCGTAGACTATAACCCTACAATTATAAATCTCCATCATTAAAACTCTCGACAAGAGAGCATAAGATCAAGATGTACACCCTTTATAGTATCGAGACTAGTATATGTTGAACGAACCATATTTTACTTTTATTGTAATCCATAACGAAATGTAGCGGAAGAACAATACGCTTTAAACCAAGTGTATGTAGTTAGTGCAAGATTTCAAACCTTGCTCGCTTTGCACACTTTGGATGTGGATTTCACCATTGTGGACCAATAACGTAGAGTTAATAAATCAACTAAATTCACATACTGAAAAATTCCCATAAGGTATATATGTAATTTTATTTATTTTATTTATATATTTAAAAAATATATATATATAATAAGGTTCCTAGAATTATGCTTGTTGTGAAAGGTACTCTTCGTTTCTCCAACATCACTCACACTGTTCCCAATTCCACGTCTGATCTATACCGTACACGTGCACGTGTCGTTCTCTTTAATTAAGACGTACATTTACTGTTGTGCACCCTTGCTCATTGTCTTCCACGTGTCCTAATAAACCGGGCCCAACAAGATTCCCCGTTCTTTTGTTTTATTCTCTAATTTTTGCCAATAAACCTCGTGGATTTTTTTTTTTTGAAAATTTATGAATTTCTATTTTATGGAAATTTTCATATATACCCTCATAAAAAAAGTATATATTATTTTATATATATATAATAAAAGTCTTATTTATTTATTTATTTATTTATTTATTTATTTATTTATTTATTTTGGCACATCAGTGTTTATACCCACTTGAAGAAAAAACAAAACTAAGTGGTTGGACAGAGAGGGACAAAATTAATATTTTCGTAAAATTCAAAAGTTCCAAAACCGACATCAACCACCCATTGTTTAGAAACTTAAAACTTTGGACATGATTTTAATTTTAGTAGTATATATTTGTAAATTTGCCACTAAAATATTTTTTTTAATAAAAACCCTTAAAATTAAAAAATTACCAACATACATAGTTTATCGTTAATGCAGGTTTGGGAGAGATGTGATTGGATGAACAGATCACGTGATGGTTAACTGGACCCAAGATGTGGACCCATTCTTGATTTGGCTCTGTCCGTGACAAGGTTAGGTTGCACCACGTTACACCTTGCCCGCTTTGTCCGTTCCACAAGCGTTTAGGTTTTCTCTTTTACGTATACAAAACGTATTTTGCTTTTGATATTTAAATATAAGTCCTTTGTTATGCTAATTTATATATTAAAATATATATATATATATATATATTCTTTTACAAATGGGATAAGTGTAGAATATATATAATCTGGAATTGTTCGTCCATCCAACCCATGTGTGTTCATCCTATTACACAAAATTCGGACAATAATTTTACACCCATAATTGGGACTCATTAGCATTCAAGTTATCCAACATGATTTGAATTCGGAACTTTTAAATATATCCTTACACCAATATTTTTTACAATGGAGCCAATATCGCTAAATTATGAACTCCTTAGATTTAAATATTTACTCGATGTGCAAATAAAATAATATATTTGTTATAATTTATTTAATATTTTTTTCGAAGTACCGTTGCTTTTATATTTTATTTTTTTAAAATGAATTGTTAGATTAAGTTATTCCTCAGTAATATGTCAAAACTCATAATTTAATAATTTGCACAGCCGTACGTAAGTTTAATTCAGCATAACATAGATGTCGTCGAAAATTAAGCGATATAGGCCCCCAAACAACTGTCGCAAAACAAATCACAAAATTCATATATTTACCCTCGGTGACCCGAGACAAAACAAAAGTCATATTTTACCCTCGGTGGCCCAGACTGAAAATTAACAAAAGGCCGGAAGTATTACTCAGACTTGTACGGCCCGGCGTGTGGGAAAGCCATAGTTTACTAGAGACAAAATACGGTGTCTGCGGTGCCGGTGCTTTTATACCCAGTGGCGAGGGTTGTCAGCAAAGCTACGTTGCATTTACATGTCAGAGACGTATTGCTCACAAAAGCGGTGACTAACAAAAATTCGAGACAAAGCGAAAATACTGAGAATACTGATGAACATGATCCCATATGTCGTATCAAAATACACCGCTTAATGGGAATACAAATATGAACAAATAATATAATAATATTCTTTAATATTTAAATAATACCCCTAAATTCAAAATAAATAAATACATAATACGAGCTTTATTTCACATGAATTCATTTAAATAATTCTCCAAGAAATTCAGGAAATTTGAGCCGGTCATCGATCGTACGAAATTTCAAAAGTAAAAGAATCCGGATTTAAAAGAATTGTTGAAAATTCAAAATTTAACTCAAATCAACACGTGGGAATTCTAAAGATTCTCATTAATTTGAATATTTAAATAATTTAAAATAATTCCCGAAATAAGTATTAATTATATAAATATAATTTGAATAATATACATCTAATTATCAAAATAAATAAATAAAAATACATTTTTCACAGAATTTAACAGACTTTCGAAAATACATATCGTAGTATAATTTATGTGTGGGATCTTTACGCGATATTAAGTGCCCACAAAAATCCGAGTTGACTCCGCCTAATCTCTCCACAAAAGAACCTATGACGCAAAATCGATTGTAACCCTAAACTTTACAAAATTAACTAAGTCTTGGGTCAAGTATAACACTTAATCTTATAAAGGATGGGAAAATAAATATCATTGGATGTTACAAGGCGCTAGTCAAAACACTGCTACATCTGCAACGGTGAGTGCATCAAGAAAATTAACGCTAAAGCATTACTAATTAACTCTGAAGGATAATATATATTACTACTTTATGGCATCCATAAATAACCGGGATAAAAGCATTGGAAAGCAAGAAACTGAATTCAGTTAAACCAGCGAGCTATAAATAGCGTGATTTAATAGAAACTTTAAAAGAGCATCGTAAAGAGCACTCTGAGTAGAACATCGTCAACATCTGACGCAAAACAAACACCCAACACACGCCAAACAAGACCACCACAGAGTGAAATCGGATGACCGCCTAACGCGTATTTGGAAGTCAGCTTAGATCCTCCCAGCTGTGATCGGAATTTGGGAGGAGCTTCTCGATTACGCCACCACCAACGCTAAAGAGACGATGAGGAGAAGACTGCGAAAGTTATCCCTTTTTATTGAGATTATCGCCAGGTGGGAGGTTAGCCTAAAATATGGGTAGAAGGTTATGAAAGGGGATAGATAAAACTTTTAAATGAAACTAATTAAATTAAATAAAAAAACAAAAAGATAATTTTAAAGAGAGTGGGGTCCACAGTTCATCGTTAAAAAGGCAAAAAAGCAAGTTGAATTTTAGTTGTTATTTTTCATCCCTCATTAGGTATGATTTAAATATGTTTGAGAAATATTATCGGTAAATAAAAATTTTGAAAAAACCAAAACATAGCTTAGTGATTTTTTTATTTTATTTGTGTTAAAGAGGTCTCGAGTTTGAAACCACTCGCACAATACAAAATAAAAAGATGTTTGTCATCGATTTGTTAAGAAAAAAAATTATATATGTGATTAGAACATAACACAATTTTTTGAGATTATTGGAGTTGGTATAATATAATATAGCAAAAACATCAGGGAGTTATATGCAATTATAAACAAGTCAAAGGAGTTATATGTAATTATGAAAGATTCGAGGGACATAGATTTCAAAAGGATTCTTTTCTGGTTCAACAATAATTGGATTTCTGTTTTTCTCCTAAGACGACCCAGCAAAATAGTTAAATTAAATGGGCACGTTTCTGAAGTTCGGAGAAATTGGAGTGTTTTTGCATATGAACACCTAAAAAAATAATAATCAGCATGATCAAAATTTACTTCGTTTAAAAAATTATTATAAAATTAATTCTTCTTGGAGATTATTAATTTATTCATATATTAAATAACTAAAATAAAAAAAATCATATTTAATAAAAATATATCAAGTATTCCTATACTGTAGTGATATGCATATGTAAACATAACATTAGTATTTATAAATATATAAAATAATGAATATTTATGAGGCACATGCAATTAGAATTTTTACTCATATATATATATATATATTTTATAAAGGGTATGTTTGGAAATAGAGATATTATTATTGTTCATAGCCAGCTAGGTTGAACATGATGGGACCATCTAACTAGTCATGAACTTGAGCCCCTTTTTGCTCTTTATTAAGACTTGTCAACCAAAGTGAACTGAATGGGTCGGTTGTTCATGAGACTAGTCCACATATATCTCGTGGATGTTCAATGGCTCTATAAATTGGACATGCCATTGGTTTTCAAGGGTGTTTCCGGAATTTCATAGATCATAATTCTATGGGAGAAATTAATATAATAATTTATTAATTAAATTTCTTTGTGGATCTCACTGTTATAAAGTTTTCCAAAGTTTATATATATATGTATACACAGACACTTAAATATTTTTAGTTGTCAAGACTCAAGCATATATATTTTTTTAATTTCTTTTAAGATTTTTTTTTTTGAAAAATTAGTGAAAACTTCCTATACATTTTCATTATAATCATATAGCCCTTTGATTGTTTTTAATTTTTTTTGAAAATATATATATATATATATATATTTTAATGTCTTGCACTCTCGATATCCTCTTTGTCCTTGCCCTCCCCAAAGATGGGGACGGAGAATCTCCATATATCCCCATAGGAATTCGTGAAAATTCTTTTATGTTAAGACACCTATAAATTTTAGTTTTTTTTAACACCATTTAAAACAAATATACCTATGGAATAATATTCATTACAGTCAATACAAATATGTATATAGAGCTCAACAATCTAACAAAACTATTAAATTTTGGAGTTAGCTAAAATTTAAAGGACTAATATATAAATATAATCAAGTTAGAGATCCCCTGTCCGGTTTAAGGAAGCAGGGATGAGTTGACCTCCCCACCTCTCCCTGCTTCATCGAGTAGGGTCTCAGCTAGAATAGAGAATTTCTCGCGCTATTATCAATCTAACTAGGAGTAGAGTAACATCGAGAGATGAGTGTTCCATCCCTGTTTATGTGCGAAGGGGGAGAGTGTGCTCCCTTGTGCTTGAATGCAACATGACGACTCACACAAGCACTGTGAGAGAGTAAGCCTGAGGTAATTTGATAATTTTAATTTAATTTAAATTTTAAAATAAAATTTTTAAAAATTATGAATGTTTTGGAGATTTGATAAATTCAAAATAATGTTTGGGGGAATAAAAAGAATTGGCGGAAGTACTATAACTTTCTTCTTCTTTTTTTTAATCTAAAAAAATTAATATAATTTACAATATAAAGTGAAACATTGAAAATTAAAAAGAAAAAAAAGAGGTAAACAAGTATGTTTCTATCAAGAATGCGTCCATGGTTGTCAATTATGTTTGCTTGCATTCTTGCATAATTGTGGTCCAATATATGCAAGCTTTGGACATAATGGTATATGAGCTTGACTTTCAATATTTTAGTTTTTGAGATTACAAAAAAAGATTAAATGTGATGTGATGGATCTCACGCTTGCTTGACATCAAATCCCACAAATCATGGTTATTAATTTAATTTTCTAATGTTTTTAATTGCATAAAATTAATAAGTCATAGTTGTAACTTGTAACTAGTATCATATACTTCTTATTAACAAAAATGCCATCAATTGATAAAAGTGCTTAATTTGATATTATATATATATATATATATATTTCATAAAACACCTTTCAAATTTTAAATCTTGTTCAACATTGAATCTATTAGATAAAAATATTCCTTGAATCTATTTTATTAAAAAAAATTTGTAGGTACTCCCATAAAATAATATGATACTATGCCCCCATAAAATATATAATTACCTCTCATTGAGTTACTGATTTTTTTTCAAATAGTTTTTAATAAAAGAATGTTTTTTTAATCTATATTCTCAACAACTAAAATTAGTTTTTCTTAATTCACTTGAACGCTAGCAACATGAATAGTACATAATTATTTATTTTTATTGGAAAATGTGCTTGCTAGTTTTTCTCTCATTATTTATTTTTAAAAGTAAACTATATGTAAACATTCAAATTAAAATTAAAAAATTACTAAAAGGAAGTCAAAAGGAGTATTAATATTTACTTTTCTTTCACCATAAATGCACATCATGGTCATCGACATTGATTAAAATCATGGATGAGAAAGAAGGTACTTTTGCTTTTCTACTTTTTTATTAACAAATAATAGGGGTTTTTAAATTAATACACCCAGTCATCTTTTTCCATAAAATATCATAATTTATTGAAAATAATAAAATAATTATTTAAATGTAACATAACCTTAGTTAAAAGCACTTTTAAAAAACAAAAAACAAATAAAATAAAATTACGAAAAGTTTGTAGTTATTGCGGAATTCGCTACAGGGTTGCATGACAAGGGATTTATCCCGAAAAAGATTTGTAAGTTAATTATAATACATCTTTGAACTTGCATGTCTTTTAATTAACAGTGCGCTTTCGTTTTAAAAAAAATTTTTTTTTTTTTCTTACATGTCTTTACAGAAATAAAAATTTATATTTACTTAAATGCCCTTTGGTCAAGAGTCAATTAGAGAATTTATATTTTTAATGAAATTTGTAGGTTGAATATAATAAAACAAATAAATATTTTCATAGGGTATTTTACAGAAGCAAATTTCTCAAAATTTTTCCTAAGAAAAATGTTATATATCTAAAAATGGCAAAAGGGCAAACAAGTAATTTCCGTAAATCCAAAATTTTCGGAACTCCTATCTGGATTCCACATTCCCCGGCACCCGCAATTTTAATAACGGGCCTCAATTCGGATCCGGATTTGTAGCCGTGAAAGGGGCACAAACGTAATTTTAAAGCAAAACTTTGTCTCATTTGACGAGGGCCTTCGCCCAGTCATCAGCAACTGTCGGCTAACCTACCAAGCTCTTTCTGTATTAACTTTATCAGCGTTTTACATTTTCAAAATACCCCCTGAAAAGTTTTTATTTTCATATAAAACCCAGATTTTTTTTTTCTTACTTGTAGACCCGACCTAAATTTTTAATATATATATATATATATATTAAACCCATTTTATTCAATTAATCTAAATCCTAAAAAATTCTAAAACTTGGGAAATTTTTTTTCTCAAATGGCCAAACTATTTTAAGTTTTTCTGCTTACCCATTCTAAAAATACAATAATAAGATTAAAACCATGTGTAAGTATTTTTTTTTAATTATTTTTTAAATTAAATTTTAATTATAAGAGTATACAATTTAATAAAAGTTTTTCTTATAAAAGCACCCAAATGGAAGATAACATAAATAGCTATCCTCCTTTTATAGTGCTACACTCTGCATTTTCACTTATTATTCTTTTCGGTTATAACCATAAATAAATAAATAAATAAAAGTGTGGGAATAATCCAGCTGTGAAGCCATGGGTTCCATAATTGCAAGCTAGGTGGAACGTGTGGGCCACCCTAACACTCACACTATTCTGGTGGGTCCCATAAACGAGCGGCGCCTGCACACCCACCCTTCTCCCCCTCTATCTATTTCTCTATATTTTTAAATAAATAAATATTAATTATGAAGTGATTTTTTAATATACGGGCAAGAGTCTGAATAACTGGTGATATCATATTTTTTGAGAATGTGAATAATAATTATATAAAAATAATTTTAGTATATGTTATCATTGGGTTTTATTTTCTTTTATTTAGCTGGATTTTGTACTTTAGTTTTTTTAGTGGTATATTTATTTATCTTGACAAAATAAATAAATAAATAAATAAATAAATAAATATATATATTTATAATTTCATTTCCACTTAAAAAAATCCAACCGTTTGAAAATTTATTTTTCAAAAAAAAAAAAAAAAATTCAGTTGCGTACGTGGCAGCAATGCAGATAGCGCAGGAGCCACGGGATAGTACACGCTTTGGACACGTATGCGCGTTGAGGATAGCTTGTGCTGTTCCGAGGAGCATCACAACGAATACGTGTCACTTAGTTATATCAAATTAATTAATTAGTTAATTAGTTAATTAAGATTTAATTATATATTTATATAAACGAGCACCAATTACGGTTTTCGTTCGTCTGGGTTTTGTTCGTAGTGGGCAAGCCAAGAAGGACATCGCCGGAGCCGGAGATTTCGGGGAGATATGATCGCCGGCGATGCGGATGAGGAGTTGGTTGATGATAAATTCCCTCGGTGAGCTCCATTAGAGTTTGGATTTGTTGTTGTGGTTTGTGGATTGGGAGAGATTGGCAGGTTAATGGCGAAATCGGAAGAAAGGGCGGCGGCGGCGGCGAGGGCGGCTGGGGAGTTGAAGAAGGAGTTGAGAAGGTTGGTTCTTGCCATCACTGATGACGATGATGTGAGGAGTGAGACCTTTGAGGAAGCGGCGAAGGTGTTGGCGGCTCTGAGAGAGATGAAGTCTAGTGGGAAAGGGAATAACTTCGGGAAGAGGTCGTCTTCTTCTCCTTTGTCTTCCAATGAGAAGGACCATCGGTCGGAGGTGCAGGTTCCTGAGCATTTCTTGTGTCCGATCTCGTCGGAGATTATGAAGGATCCTGTGATTGTCGCTTCCGGTCAGGTAGTGATGCTTTTCATTCTTGATTTAATTTGTTTGAAATTGGGGTTGAATTCAATATGAATAGCTTTTGCAGAAGATTTTGTTGTTTTCTTTTAAATTTTTTTTTTGTTTGGTTGCCTTTTTCTTTGTGGAAGGTTTCTTGGATTCAAATCTTGAAGTTAAAAGTTTGAATTTTTCTTCTTATTTTTATCTGAAAAAAAGTTTTGTTTATGGATTCATGGTACTATTCCATATCCACCATTGAAATGCTGTAAAAATAATTAAGAATTTGTTTTTTATTTTTATTTTTCCATTATGATTGAGTATACTGTTCATTGATTATCCCTTGGTGACTGTACTAATTCTCCATCTTGGATAAGAACAAGATTTAATCACCCTTGTTATTATTGTTTTTTTAGATCTCCACCTGTATTTGGGTGAGAATTTATAACTGCGGTTGTTTTTTTAATCTCCCCTGTAGTTAAAATCAAATTCTTGAATAGTATAATGCTTGTGGATTTTGATTTGTTGGGTCATATTTCTTGGAGTGTTTTTGTATTAATTTTCATTTTTCATGAAGTTTCATCTCAAGTTCTTTGGCTGTCAATTCTGACACCATTCCCCTGCAAGTTAAATATCTTTTCAAGTTTTGCAATGTTTTTTGTTTGATTCATATGCCATAGAATTCAATTATTCTCCTTGTTTTTTTTTTTTTTGCCTTTCACCATGTGGCACATGCATGTTTCGATTCCATCTGTCTTACTTTTTGGCAAGTTATTCCTTGATCAACTGTTCCTGATACTAGAGCTACTGGATTTTTCCTTGCGGACCTTGGCCAGGCTTTCATTCAAGATTACATAGATTCTAGCAGCCAGCATACTTTGAATACCCAACAAATTCTCTCAATTTCTACCTCTGCTCCTAACTACCTTCTTCTTAAATGGTCCGCACTGGTGCCAGGCATGGAATCCTCTTCATTACATGAGAGCATGAGGCTGCAATCACTGGGCAGGCAAAATGTAATCAACTCATTTCTGGATGCAAATCTCACCCTCCTCTAGATGAGGAAAAGGCGTTTGTGAAGGGAGCTCAGCTTCTCACCAAGCGCAGCCATCCTTCGGGCCCTTCTTGGAGACTTGAAGCTATCTCAGTTATATCTGTCTTGGCTGCTCCTGGGTTGGAGAGATACAAGGAGGTCCAGGAGAGAATACAGTGCCACTGTTTAAATCTGTCTATCCATGAGAATAATCGAGATTTATACCGACAACTACGGCTGCTCCTGTATCATTGGGTATGAGAAGGCAGACAATGGCAGCAAGGGGTAGATAATGACTGCCCTCTTCACCTTATCAATGCTCTGTGGGTTAGAATCCATTTGGGCTAGGGGCTCTGGCCATCTCATCTTTCTTCAGGCAGGGCTGTTGTGGCTGGCAAAAGGATCTTTTCACGTCAGCAGTCTTTAGACAGGAATGGGGTGCAGGAGGCAGTGAAAGGAGGTGGGTCTGGTGTTGCAGGACCATAAGCAACAGCACACCATGGATGATCCTTGTCCCCATCCTTGCTGCAGTACTCAGGCAATGCAGTCTCTGGAGATTGGGGAGCTTGGTGGTGTTCCTTTCTTGCTCAGCATTTTAAAGGAGAGCTCATGTGCGCGGAACAAGGAGAATGCACTTGTTGTTCTATTCTCCATCTATGTGTTGAGATCAAGCTGGAGAAGTTGGGTAGAGGAGATTGGTCTGCAATTTTTCACATCTTACTCCATGCACTTCAAGGGGCTTGAAAGGCACAGGATTCTTGACAAGCTAGGGGCTGGACAACGCACATTACATTGCTTCTTTGATTTGAACTCTAATAATGGATGGGATGACCATCATGTACTAAAAATACAGTCCAGATTCGAGAATGAGGTTGGCTCTCTCCAATTACAAATCCTCTTTGTTTCTATGCCATCTTGCAAAGCTTGAGGATCAACTCTGGTTGTTTACAGGTTAGTATCCTTGCAGAACGGAGGAGAGCATGGTTGAGTCTACCAGAATAGTGTCGGTAGCCCTCCTCACCTTCCTTCTTCATTGATACTTTTACTGCACAGGTTTTTGTTTAGTTTGTTGTCTTCCCTCTACTTTCATTACGAGCAGTTTATAGGCTTTCCTGGTCTTGTTTAGCTTTGTTGAGTCAATTCCCAGCATTGTCTTTTGTTTAATTGTTTCGCTCTATGAGGATATATCCTGAATGTAGGATTTTGGGCTGCTTTTCTTGAGAGATTCTAAGCCAGTTAGATTTAAGCCCTATACTATCTTGAGTATTCCAATTTTTTAAGTCTCTAATGGTGCTAGCCACTCAAGAAGTGAAATTTAAAGTCGAATCAAGCTAGGTACAAATGCAGCATTGTTTTAAGCCTATTAATTGCCTTCTACCTTTATTTCAATGCTACAGTGGCACTTATCTGCCTCGATTAAGTCAATTTCCTTGGGCCTCTACAAGTTTTAGTCTTATATTTTAGAACTGCTAGATACTGGCCCAGTTCCAAGTGGACCTTGGTACTTTTGGTGCAATAGTCTCCTCTAGACAAAGCAAGACTAGATCTTACGGTAGGCACCCAATGCAGAACAATCCTGCAGACTTGATGAGTTTAGCATTGGTTAATGCCTCTTTGAATCTGGTTATAAATTCTTATTTTGTTGCCATTTGATGATGGCTCATGCTTTCCTTCACATCATTCTCAATTTTACCGAGAATGACTTGAGTACATATTGTCAAACAGATTTTCATGTCATTTATTGTCAATTGCTCGGAGAGATCACCTGACCATTGCAGTGTCCTGAGATAAATTTTCTATCCTTTTATCAGATATCTCTTCTGGTTTGTGATTTCTTTATCTTTATTGTCATTTATTAATTTTTGTACATTCAATGATAAATAAAATGCAGCAGATTTGCATATTCATCATGTGCTCGCAATGATATCTCACCAATAGAAAGTGTTCTTGTTTTCCATGCTACTCATTTTCATCTAATGAATTGCAGTTATTATTACTGGCCCACTCCAACTTATGCAACACTCTTTGGATTCTCTGCTAGCTTGTTGATGTCCTTTTTATTGACAGAGTTCATGGACAGACCAACAGTGTCATATATTGAAAAATTGTAAGCATCTGTTACACACTTTGCTAAATCAGAATTGTATTTGTTTTCTTATGATTGTCTATATGTTTATCAAGGAATGCTAGGATTTTAGATTTAATAATAGACTAAAATATATATTTTCAGTCGGTATATGCAGCGAAATGTCGAGGAGGAGATCGTTTTGTTTTACCTTGATGGCTCGAGTTAGAATGTCAAGTTATTATTTTCCACTAGCAGAATGGTGTAGAACTATAATTTCTTATGAATTAAGGTTTTATGTAGACGCCAATGATGTTTAACCCAAATATGAGGTTAGATGCCTAGTTAAATGGAGACTAAATGTATTTATTTCAAAATAACTTTTATCAAAAACTAAAACATAAATTTTTAATTTTAAGGCAAGTCGAGTTGCCTTAGATCCGGCGTTAGTAGGATAATTTATACAGTACAAACAAACAACAAACATATATATAGATATTTTCATAGCAAAAAAAAATTCGATTATTAGAAAATATTCGAAAATAATACACTTGTTAAATCAATAATTAATTAACAAATATTTTTCCTATATTTTAATTAAATAAAACAAAATATGAATAAATAATTAAATCAATACATATCAAACAAGCTAATAATTAATCAAATAAATAATTTGAATGTAATTAATTAAATGGGATAATTGAAATAAGTAAATACACATATATATATTATAATTTCTTAGTCATTGAACCCTAGAACTTTCGCATTAGTTTTAAAAGTCCAAAACATTTAAATAGTATGTGAATAGACTTTGAAATAAAACGAAAATAATTAATAATAATTACCGATATTAGGTAAAACCGGTGCATGTACATACATAGTATACGACATATGTACGGTGTTACTTACCTGAAATAATCTCTCTCGCTATATTTCTAAAACTTTATAATATGTAACTGGGTGAGACGTCTCGGTGGGCCCTAACATTAAATGATAGATAGTAATTAGGCCTGCACAAAATTTAGAGATCGTACCCAGGGATGCTGAAAGACTTTCCTGATCTATGGCTAATAGAGGTACTACCATTGCCTTGCCAGCCATGACTTACTACCAAGATTTACTTCTAAACAATACCACTTCCTAATGGAAGGTATCGAGTGATTCATTGATTAATAGCGGGTACGCACGTCACCCATTGATGCGTATATACATTTCCAGCCTACAGTATGTCAAAGAGGATAATGGAAACAACTTCGCAGAACCTAATTGAAGACTTTCTCATATGCGCCTTTTCACGGCCTGATGCAAATGAAAGTACGGAGATCGTTATCTTTTTCTGTCCTAATCTGCAGCAGTAATAAGAATTTGCATGTGGGTATTTCATGCAGAGACATCTTCGCTCAAAGCAGAAGAAAGCGAGTGATATCTGTCAACATAAGCAACATAATGACAAACAATCCTTAAAGTGTATATATGCGGACTAGATCTGATAGTTAATAGCCAGTGTTTGTGTCAATTTGCATGCAACAACTCACCAACAAATTTACTTTCTAAAGTACGTGATCTAAACATACTGTAATGGTGGAAAGGATGCTGAGCGACCTACCTCAAACGCCTAAAAAGTAGAAGACTCTAACTCGGTGAGTCATTTCTGCTACTTGGTGTCGCATTAATAAAAGAGGAATATAAGCTTAGTCTCAAGTGCGTTATGCATGTGATCGGGGATGTGGAAAAGGGTATATCATGCTTGTCGGATACAGGATTCGGATCGGATATAATAAAAAGATTGGGGTGAGTTATTGGGGAGGCTATGGTTGGTGAAATAATAAACCTATTTTGAAAAATATTAAAATAGATCTAAAATAGAAAGGGTACCCACAATAACAATCTAACCAACTATATAACTAAACCGATATCATTCTCTACTACCAGTCTACCAACCCGGTTTTCAACCACCTTGAACCAAACCAGGACATCGACAAAGCCATTAGCCCGAACTTTGGGACAAATAGTGCCAGAAAGGGGGTGACGAGGACCAGTGCCAACGTGGCTATGACATTCTGACCTTTACAAGCTAGGGAACAAATTAATGGTACATGCGTGGTTAGGATGGGTATTCAAGTGCAGGCCGAAAAGCTAGGTATTATTGTTCACACACAAGGGCCAACTCATCCATCATTCATGGAGCACCTTCTATATCACCTGCCACTCATTATAATCTTAGGGCTTGTTTAGATTAATTTAATAAAAAAGCATTTTTTTTTCAGTTGGTAGAAGAATTTTTTTAAAAAGTGTTTCTCAAAGTAAATTAAATATTTTTCTATATTTTATATTTGGATGAGTTAATGCAGAAATGTTTTTATATAAGTGAAGTTGTTTGGATATGTATTCTTAAAAGGACTTTTTCAATATCAAATTATTAAAATGGGCCTTCGTTGAGTTATTATAATAATACTAATACTAATATACTAATATACTAAACTAATCATAATATTAATAATATACTAATACTAATACTAATAATAATAATAATAGGGTTGTGAAAAAATTGGGGGAAACTCTTTATTTCATAAGGTTAATTTAGTAATTTCATAATCTCAAAACAGCTTTTGAAAAGTGCTTTTCCCAGAAACATCACATTATTAGCTTCTAAAAAAAAAAACAGTATTTCAATTTTTTTTTCAGCTTCTATTTTTGCAGAAAAACCAATACAAGCATGTTTTTCTGAACCCAAAATTGCTTACCTTATAAAAAAGCATTTATAGGGTTTCCAAAAGCCAATCCAAACAATCAATTATTGTGCTAGATTTCTTGCTTCTTATATGGTAGCGCGCTATGAAGACATTGATTTCGTGTTTTACAAAATAATAATAGCAACTATCTTCAAAGAGATTTATTTATTTTTATGTTTACCAATGTTTCATATGTTGATTTATATAATACTTTTTGAGAATTCTTAATCTATTAGGTCTCTTATGTAGATATTCTCATTTGTGGGAGGAGATTAAACCCCAAAGCCCATACAAGTTAACTTAAAAGTACATGTATGTTGAGATATTAATTCCGCACATGTATATGTCCCTAACTTCTATTAAATATTGGTGCTTGCCACCTATTTATCAAAAAAAAAAAAAAAACCTTTTCAGAAGGGTAAATTTGAAGTGTTTAGGTTGAGAATGTGAGCAGCTCACAGCCAAATATGCAATGAGTTTGGATTACCATATCATCCACTAAACTATTACAAGGTGCTATTTCATATTCACACAATTAAAATTTTTGATCAAATAAAAATTATATATAAATATTTTTCATATAATATTTATTTCAAGAGTAATATGCGTTCTCATATATATATATATATGTGTGTGTGTGTGTGTGTGTTTTAGGAACCAAGCTATAGTTTTGATTCAATTAATTCAAACAAAAATCAATTAAAAAGGTTCTTTCTTTGTTTCTTAATAATATACACATTTTAATTCTCAAGATTAAATAAAGTTATTTAACCATAGTTATCAGCAAACGCATGTATGGGCATATAGACTTGCAAATAATAACATGTTATTCCCCCTTTTCTATGTATTATGATTCAAGCAACTATTACATGGTTATATATATTATTCATCCATAGCAATAATACCGTCATCCATGCATGAGACATGCATATTAACCCCAACATGAAATGCCATTGAACTTCTAACAAACAACAATATATTTCAATCAAAATTTGGTGATAGCAATTGAAAGGTAAAAAAATGGGAATCATCCATTAGTAATTTCTATTTTAAGATGGTTATTAGTTTTGCTATCCTAGTTAGCATATTAACCCCAACATGAAATGCCATTGAACTTCTAACAAACAACAATATATTTCAATCAAAATTTGGAGATAAGTACAATTGAAAGGTAAAAAAATGGGAATCATCCATTAGTAATTTTTATTATAAGATGGTTATTAGTTTTGCTATCCTAGTTAGCATATTAACCCCCAACATAAAATGCCATTGAACTTCTAACAAACAACAATATATTTCAATCAAAATTTGGTGATAACAATTGAAAGGTAAAAAAATGGGAATCATCCATTAGTAATTTCTATTTTAAGATGGTTATTAGTTTTGCTATCCTAGTTAGCATAATATAGTTGAAACAAACAAACAAACAACACCAACCACTAATTCCTTTCTTTAAGGTTTGTGTGGTAATGTGCCAACATATCTTACCTAGCTGATTATCTAAATTCGATGTATATTTCTAACAATAAAACAACTCAAACTGACGTTGTCCTTCTAAATTTATTCCTTATAAAATCTTTATGCTATTATGAACTCTTATTTCATTCACTCTTTACCCATCAACATCACTAGAATATAGATTTACTCCAAGCACCATGAACCATTCGCTTGTCTTTTCCTTCCTCCTACTATTCCTTTTTAATTGTTATGGGCATGCAGAACTCAGACAAACCCTAAGTCGAGTGTATGCGAGCTTCTCGCACCCCAAATTTCCTAAGCATGCTTGAATGACAAAAGCAGGGTTTGGAGATATTACCAGCAAAGGCAGAGCGTGATCATTGGCATGATAGACACCGCAGGGGGTGATGCACGATCACCCTTCATTTGAGGATGATCAGAGATGCCACCTCCACGGTGAGATGGAAGGTGCATGTGAGTTTGCATCAACCTAAAAGGGTGTAATAAAAACTCATGAGGTGCAAGGTCCTTTATTCTGATCCAACCGTGAGACACCATTGAGATCAATATGGACATGGCACCTACACGTCGATGTTGTTGCGCCGCTTAGTTAAGGATCTTTCGAGGATGGACGGGGAGTCTGGAGTGGTTACGCCATTGGCATAGCACCCTGCTCATATTGCTATGTACAAAGTTTGCAACATGGATGGTTGTGACGATGGTGACATTTTGAATGGCATTAATGCAGCCATAAAAGATGGAGTTGATATCATCTCAATTTCAATAGGCTCTAGTGAAGATTCTTTATATAATGATCCCATATCTATTGGTGCATTTCGGGCTGCGAGAAAGGAATACTAGTTAGCAAGTCATTGAGGAATTTTTGGAGCCATCGTTGAGGGCGATCCTTTCCCCCACCACCTTGGGTTCTCACTTGATTGCACGCAAGCAATATAGATCCCGGAGGAGTGGTGCTCTTGTGAAGCTTGGGGATGGTGTGGAATTCAAAGGCGAGTCATTGACACAAAAGGAGAAAGAGCTTAGCATGATACCAATAGTTTATCCTGGTAGCACTGGTGACTTGAATGCCAATCTTTGTGCAGATGATAATTTTGGAGGAGTTAATGTGAGTGGAAAGATTGTGATGTGTGAAGATGGTGGACTCTTTCGGTTTGATTATAGTTACCATGTGAAAAATGCCGGCGGTGTTGGTGTGATTATCATGAATAATGCAACCAATGCATATTCCACGCATCCCCAAGGCATGTTACTTCCTACAAGCAACATAGACCATGAATCCGGACTCAAGATTAAGGCTTACATTCAATCTACTAAAAATCCAGTTGCAAGCATCACTTTTGATGGCACGATCACAGCTGGTGTTCGAGCCCCAAAGATTACTTCTTTTTTCCTCAAGAGGACCATGTAAAGCAACTCGGGGAATCATGAAGCGGATATATACAGGTCCGGGGTTGGTGTTCTAGGTGCATTTTCCATATGAAGGTTAGAGGACCTAACAATTCCGACGAAATTTGCATTCAAAAATAGAATCGGGAACATCCTCCGCATGTCCCTCACCTTAGTGGGGTTCTTTGCATTAGTTAAAAAGTATGCCATCCTAATTGGGCTGGGGCTCTATGATCAAAGTACTGCAATCATGACAGCCACGGCGACATCCACGAGATAATCTCGGAAGTCCAATCGTTGATGAGAAAGACCTCTCTGCTGGCTACTTCGCCATGGGTGCTGGACATGTTAATGCCATGAAAGCAATAGATCCAGGGTTAGTTTATGACATTAAGCCAAATGAATACTTGAGCTACTTATGTGGCTTAGGCTATAAGCTACCTCTATGGTTAACAAGATCACGGTGGTGATGGCAGCGAGATAAGTGTTCAACTTGTTGGCGATGTCGCCGAACATAACCTAAACTATCCATCCATTATAGTTCCTTTACTTCCACACTAATAAGGTCACTATAAAGCGTGAGGTGACCAATGTTGAGGATCACATTCCACTTATCTGGCTTGTGATGAGTTACCTAGCGGGGTGGAAGTTGAGGTGAACCCAAGTAGACTCTCTTTTACTCGGTTAGGGGAGGAAAAGACATTTAAGATGATATTCAAGGCTCATGGAAACAGTAATGAACTCAATATGGCACAGGGCCAATTGAAATGGGTCTCTACTAAGCATGTAGTTAGGAGTCCAATTTCTATTATGTTTGACCTACCTTCCCCATTAAGTTAGCTGGATTTTACTTAAATTCTTGCTTGTTTATCAACGTTCAAATTTAGTCTTGTGTAACATTTATCTTCAATAAATTATGATTTTTAATCCCATTCTTAGCCCTATTTTATCATTATTGCTACTTATATTTTGTATTATATATATAATTCTTAAAGTTTTCTCATGGAAACTTGCATTTATTAGCTTATTAAGATATTTCCACCGTATTCCTAACATTTTATTAATAAAATCCAATATAACTTACTCATTTTTAATCAATAAATGACAACACTGAATAATGTGAGAAATTAAAGTACAAATAGATACAAATATATTGACGGAGAGTGTGTCTGCATTGATTTTCTAGAAGCCGCTACAACAAATATCACTTTTTAATGACAATTTTTTATCATTAAAAACTGCCAAAACCTACTATTAATAGCTATTGGAGTTATTTCAAAACCGTTGCAAATTTGCCTCTAATACTTTAACATAGCTTGACATTTATCTCTAAATAAATTTAATGATGAATAAAAAATGTCATTGAAATTATCACGAACAGAGATGGAGATAAATCTACCCCTATTGCTCTACTACTCTACTTCAATACATCATATATTATATTCAAATAATTTGCAAAGAAAATTATATGCTTGTAAAAAAAAAGAACATAGTACACTATTTAACTTTGAATATATATTATGCACGAAGAAAATGGTCTAATTGATTGAAAAAATAAAAAAAACATCTAATGACAAATATTTCAATTTATTTAATACAATACAAAAATAATCTCAAATAATCTATAGGCTCATTCAACATAGTACTAGTGATTGCATACTACATAATTATGCTACATAATACAAGTAGTCCATATAACATGTACTCCTATTTAAAGTAATTTCACACAATATTGATGCACATTTTATTAAAATGTACTTTTCTTTTTTATAATCCACCTTATAGATTCTCATGATCCAACTCAAGAGAACCCACAAAACATATAAAAAGGTTGTGAAAAAGTGACTACAGTTTTAAAGAAAGATAAAAGAGGCAGTAAATCAAAATATAATATGTATACTAAACTAAGACAATGATGACCTAACAAAATGAGAATCACGGTAAAAAGTTTTTTCATATCTAACAAAATGAGGATTAGGGTTGTTAGAGTGATACTATATGTGTATATGTACTCTTATATACATTGTATATATTGTATATGTACATACTCTATACATACATCACTCATGTATATTTATATGGGTTGTTTGCCCTAATGAACACACTTCTTCTCTCATATTTCCTTTCATGGTATCAAATGCCAGGTGATGATCTCATCAATTTCTACATCGGGATCTGCCGATCTTCTTTGACTATTTGCAAATATATTCTTCTCACCGAATTTCAGTCCAGGTTGTCGTAGATCTACTCTAGCCGCCCTTTACCACTACCATGGCCGTGTCTTCTTCACCTATCGCAAGACCGACATATCTTCATCTTCTGCGGTTGAAAAGAAGCTTCTGTTCTCCTTCCGCCATCACCGCCATATCTTCATCTTCTGCCGAACAAGTCCCCCAGACATGTAGATCACCGCGCAGCATACAATCACCACACGCTGCACATTGAAAAGTTCATTGTCTTCCTCTCAACTGCTTTTCCATTGAACGTTGCCTGTTTTTTTTTTTTAAAAATCTTCGACCAACCTCTGACCTTTCTTTCAAATTTGTGGTTCCCGTTTAATTCTTTTTCTTTCTCCCTAACTAAAGATTCTAAATAAAGGCCTAAAAAGATGTAAACTTTTGTAGGGGTTTATTTTGCCTTTTTAGCCATGTTTTTTTCGTTGATGAGAATTGATTCCATGATTAATTTTAAGGCAGTTGCATTTGGTATAGTCATTGTTGTTTCCATTCATACAAGCATACTCACAAATACATTTATTCATACATTTACTTTAAGTCCTTATAATCACTATGTTTTTTTATTGCATGCTTACACTATACAGTGGAAAACTGCATGCTTATGTACTAGGGGGAAAAATATCCAGAAGTTAATTATCTAAAAAATTTCATAAAAATTGTATTATCCTTTAGGCCCTTTCTTATAAATCAATCTTTGTGTTTTTTTTTATAAAATTTATATATGTAAGCAAAGAAAAATATTTTATAGAGGTATATAAACGCATATGATTGTTATAGGAGTATATTAATATTTATTAATATAGTGAATTATGTCTCTCATAGAAGTTGGTAGACTGCCTCTCATTTTGCTCTAGGATTATATATTCTTATATGTGGAACATTTGTAGCGTACAAGAATGGCTAGTACACCTACATCATGATTTGAAGAAGGAATTGGTTAGGTTCTATTTGTATGCCTTTATAGGGGCATATATAAAATTCTTGATGAGTGGAATACTACATTTACAATTACAGAGATACTTAAAACTCAAAATATATAATGTAACCTTTGATCATCTTTAAATGTAATAAAAAAAATTAAAAAAAATTAAAATAAATAATTAAAAAATATTTTTGATTTGGGAACCGCTAAAAAACATGGAAAGAAAAGTAAAAATAGAGAAGAAAGATAATTAAAAAAATAATTAAAAATATGATAAAAAAAATTTGAAAACAAGATGTGGGAGCCAAACAGAGAAGAGAGATGAAGGAAAAAATCATATCGGGTATAAGAAGAACCAGAGAAGATGGGATCAAATTGAAAAGAAAAAATAAACATAACGGTGAGAAGGAGAAGCAAAAGATCTAGTAAAAAAAGAGAGAATTAATAAAAAAAACTTTGTCAGTCAATGAGATCGAGGTTTTCCTTTTGTTATTTCGTGGGCATATACTTTATAAGTATATCATTACTTCTATTTTACTCTCAAAATGATATGAATATTTCATGCAATCATCTCTACACCATGAGATCTAATCTATTTGATTTATGAGTCTATGACATATCTGATTTATTAATTTTGAGAATGTAATTTCGTGATGCCCATGAGAAATCAAGATATATCATATTATCCTATCTATTTGATTTGATTTGATTTGTCTCACTTTTTAGTTATGAGAGTGTAAAATTTGCTTTGTGCCGTGTATGTGTGGCTGCAATCTTCCCGCTTTACTCTAAAATTAATTGAGAATGATGGAACATAGTGAATACAAAAATATTTGAGGACATATTTGCAAAATGTGTGAAAAAACATGAAATAGTGGAAATGTCGAGGATATATTTGCAAAAATTGTATGGAAAAATCCAAAAAATGTAGAAAGATTGGATTTATTCACAAAATTTATGAAGAAATGGCAAAAATTACATAATAATGTAAAAATGTGAGAAATATGGATTAATTTGCAAACGTTATGAAAAATGTGAAAATATGAAAGTTTGAGAATTTATTTGCAAAATTGTAGAAATGCGAAAAGTGAAAATTTAGATGGTCTAGTTGCATAAATTAAGAAAATTTATGAAAAGAAAAGAATTAGGGCCTAATGTGCAAAAATGACATGAGAGGGATTAATATGAAAAAAGAAAGAAAAATAGGGATTCCAATGAATACAAGGGGTATTTTGATAATTTTGCAAGATGCAACATCTATTGCATCTCGACACCCATAAGAGTAAATAGAGTTGATGGGGACTTTTTTTGAAGACTCTTTTAAAGCTTATTGTGAGATCTTGAGGGGGCATCTATGGCCTGTTGAGACTCAGAAATGGATAGAGTTGATGAAACCTATTGTGAGGTCCAATGCTTGATACTCACAATAGTAAAACCTTTGAAGTTATCTTTTCAAACACAGTGTGAGTTCCTTAACACTCACATGGATGATGAATTTTGAAATTTTCTCTTCAAACCCACTACAAGGTTTAATGCTTAACACTCACAAGGGTGATGAAAATTTTTAACGTTTTTTCTTCAAACCCACTGTGAGATCCAATGCTTGACATTAAAAGGGGTGATGAAAACTTTAGAAGAATTCCTTGAGACCTACTGTGAGGTCTAATACCTCTTAACACTCACAAGGGTGAATTGGACAAGACATTTGAAGGCTCAATTAAAGGAGATCAAGTTCATGATACAACATGAGATCCATTCCAAAAGCAAGTAAGTCAAAGTAGTCAAGTTAGTGCCTCAATCATGTAAGCATCACAATCTGATGATATGAAGGTCAAGGCTCAAAAGAATGGGAGAGTTGGGACCTAAACATCTCATATGAACGACAAATGTAACTCTACAGTTTTAAGATATGAAGAAGTTAAAGATCTAAAAAGTTCCACAATATACCTAAAGACTTCACAAACATGAAATGCTTAAGTCTTTAAATCAAAGATAATTAAGTATACAACTTAAAAATGCAAGAGTGACTATAACTTGAGAGATTCACACAATATGTCAGGATATAAACTCAACAGAGAAGAATCGATGAAAACGACAGCCACCAAAATCAAGGAAGACATCCAAGCATGCTTCTTAGTGAAGAATCGAGAGAAACTAAAATATTATCATCCTTGCCTATTGTAATATTTGCATCCATGCTTTGACCATTTGACTGGAGAAAATTTTGTAAAGATTGAAGAAACTGAGCCCCACCCTTTTGTCTTTACCATCCATGAGCTTTGGATTCGATCGAAAAATTATTGAAGTCTTGAGCTGCAATAATTGAGGATTATTGGATACTTATTGAAGACTTTGTCTGAAAGCTAGCCTTCATCTTCGAAGTATTCTTCTTCTTCTTCTTCTTCTTCTTCTTCTTCTTCTTCTTCTTCTTCTTCTTCTTCTTCTTCTTCTTCAAAATCGCTTAACTTTCCCTTGAGACTGGATTAAGAAGCCTTGTTCTAAGTTTTTGGTTGCTGAAGAAGCCTGCGAATTTCTGCTTTTTAGGTGAGTCCAGATCTACATCTTCAAGTTTTCCTCCAAGTTTAATTCCTTGTTATTCTGCCTTTAGTTCTTGGGCTTGGCATGATGAATCGATGTTGTTGAGTATTTAATGGAGAAACACCATGCTTCATGCTTATTTGGAGTCTTTTATTGTATTGTTTGTTTGGTGTCATGAATTGATTGAGAGAACTTTTGCATTGGTTTAAATATCATTGTATCTAAGTGTATGTCTTCTCTGAAATTTCCTTTTTGTAATCCTTGAAATTCTGAATTAAATCCTTGTTAATTGCTTGTATTTAAAGGCCTTGTTTTAATGCTACCTCTCTTTGAAATTGTTGGAGTTTTACACTTGCACATCAAGTGTTTGTGTTAATGTCAAAGTGAGTTGTAGTATTTCTTAAAGCTTATTTTTGGCGGTTATTGATAGTTGGTATAGTTATGTTTTTCTGACATTGTTAAGAAGTATTTTCATGAGTGAAATTATGAGCTTTTATTTGGTGTACATCTTGTGTTTGTTTGAATGCCTACTAAAGTTGTTAGATAAGTCTTGTAAGTTGTATATTTGCTAAACCATTGAGGGTTTAGATCCAGCTCAAGTTTGTTAAATCTAAGTGTAGTTTCTTTTGGTGACTAGATCCCGACAGCGAACTTTAATTTGCGTGATTTGGTGAACCTAACTTCGTAGTTCGGAAGCAGGTAGGCTCTCGCACCCGTATAACTTTGTATTTACGATGTATGGTTAATTATTTAAATAATTAGAAAGTTATTTATTTGTGAAATTCTGGTATTTTTTCTGTTGGCATTCTATTATTATTCTGTTATTTGTGATTTATTTATTTATATTGTAAAATGGATTATTCTGTATTTTACTATCTATATTCTGTATTCCTATAGGTTTTTAGAACATCTCCACTTATGGCAACTTGCCCAGCTAGGAGGAGTAAGTCCTAGCCATGTGCATACGTTTTTTGTAGTAGCGCTACCAGACATGTGTGTCCGTTCCGACTGTAGTAGAAGATCCATCTTTGGCTGTTGACATTCTGTCTGTTCCAACTTCACAGTCGAAGATCCAGCCTCAAGCTGTTGATCATGTTTATTAGTCATGGAGATGTACACTTCTGGTTTCACGTATTTTCTGTATTCTGATTATTTTTTGTATTTTGGTTTTTTCTGTGTTCTGATTATTTATGTATTCTGATTATATTATGTATTTCTATCTGTTATATTATTATTTATGTAGGGACCTTGTATTTTATGTTATTTTGCCATCCTACTGGGCCTTTGTGGCTCATGTACTCTGTGAATTTCTTTTGCAGGAGAAGATTAAGCTTAGGACCGGGGGGTTATTCTAAGGTCTTATTCTTGTAGTATCTTTTCCTTGTGAGAGATCTGTATTCCATTTGTGTTCTTGAATTCTGGCTGTTAAGAGTGCCGATGTATTTCTCTAGGGTTGCTAAAGCCTCTACCTGAATTCTCCCCATGTATTATTATTAGTTTGTATTTCAGTATTTTATTGTTTTCTACTTGTCTGTTGGTGATATTTTTGACTAGATTCGAGATTTGAAGCCTTGCACCCAGTGGGGCCCACCCTTGTTGGATGCGGTCGGTCTGTCAGCAGGCCCAGCTTTGGGGCTGGGGCGTGACACTTATAATGCCAAATAAACTTTGTTCATGCGATAATTAGGGAATAAAATTTAGGGAAAATAGAGTTCCTAGTCCTGGCACCTACAACCAAGTCTTTGTACTCATGAAATTTTTTTTAACTTAATAAAATTAATGTCATTTTATGTATGTGTTTCTCTCATTCACACTTGTTCTTTAATTGGAGATTCCTATGACAGAGTATGGGGTAATTAACATCAGGGGCTTGAACCTACAATCTCTTGAAATATAAATAATTAAATTTTGATGCGTGAGCCATTATTTTTGGTCGGTCAACCCAATTAAAGACCGGTTGAGAATAGTGGTCCCTACAAACCTATGTGAGGGGCCTAAAAAAAAATATGTTGAACATTGAGACTTCAAAAAAATTTTAATTTTGGTGAAGAAAATGTGAAGAATTCTGTGAACTTGGAGATAATTATGTGAAAGAAGAAAAGGAATAAGGGATCGAGAAGCATGTTGAACAAATTGACCTTATTTTACATAAATTAGCCAATCAACTTCTAGGTTCTAACTTTTATCAAACAAAGGTATTTTTTTTTTAATAATAAAGTTAAAAAAGACATATTCCCACTAAGGTACTATATATATCTTTTTTTGATCAAGCAAGTGATGTAATCAAGCTTGCATCTTCTCGTAATGTCACTAATAATATGAGGTTTTTTTACTTGCCCCCTTGAGAAATAGTTGAACTATTTGCCACCTCTTGAAGACAATGCTATATAGCACTACTCAATTACACTACTAGATCACACGACCCATGTGGCAAAGGGTAATCTCTCTCCTAGTCAGCATAGGTTTTTTTTTTTTTAAAAAAACAAATCCTTGAAGAAGAAGAAAAAGAAGAGCATCATCATCATCCATGGCTTCATCAAGTTCTCTAGGTCATGGCCACCATGCTTCAACTCCAGCATAGGTTTTTTTTTTTTTAAAAAAAATCATCATCATCCATGGCTTCATCAAGTTCTCCAGGTCATGGCCGCCATGTTTCAACTCCGCCCCTTCTCCACTTCCCTTTCCCTCTCCCCACGCTTCCCTGGCTGGACAACCAACTCCATCCTCTCCATCCTCGCCACCATCCCCTCCTTCTTCTTCCTTTCCACCCGCTCCATCGGCCGCCAACCCACAACTCGCCACCGACCTCTCCGCCTCCACACCCTCGCTGTCCACCGCGACCCTTCCAGGATCCATCTCGGCGTCTCTCAAGCCCTAGCTTTCTACTCCTGGGTTGAATCCCACTGTGGATTCATCCACAACGAGAGCACTTGCCGCGCGATGTGCCGAATCCTTGCCAAATCCAACAACCTCTGGATTCTATGGCGGTTCCTCATTGGGTACTACTGCTGGAGAAGCATGGAGACCGGGTGCCGGAAGGCGATCGGGAGGAGAATTTGGGAGGCTAATCACATGTTCCGGCGAATGATCTTCAAAGGTTTTGTTCCTGATGTTGTGACCTACAACTTGATGAAGCCATGGATGATGATGATGCTCTTCTTTTTCTTCTTCTTCAAGGATTTATTTATTTTTTTTAAAACCTATGCTGACTAGGAGAGAGATTACCCTTTGCCACATGGGTCGTGTGATCCAGTAGTGTAATTGAGTAGTGCTATATAGCATTACTCATTTTTCACACCCTTATTTTATTAGAAATATTTTGAAATGAATTAAGAATTTTCTGGTTAAAAATAGTTGATTGGATTATTTTTTTGGAAACACTCCCTAATCTAAAATACTAAAAACTAAACCTTAAATCCTAAGTGAACCTCAAACCTACTTAAATACTAAACACTAAACCTTAAATCCTATGCCTTAGACCCTAGAAGTTTAGGGTTTAAGGTTTAGGATTTAGGAAGGAAAGGATTTCTAGGTTATCATTTATGTTTAGGATTTAGATGATAAAGATAAACTAAGGTCTTTTTTAAAACTAAAAAAAAAAAAATAGGAACGAGAAGAATGACATAGATGTTGAAGTGGATAACAAGTTGACATCCTCATCATTCAGAAATGCTATTAAAAGAAACCTATTTCATAAAAATATCATTACTGCACAAATAAAGAGGTAAAAAAAAAAAACTCAAACATTCACACTGGCATCCTCATCATTCTCTACTTGTCATCCATCGAATTTATAACTTTTGTTTACAATTCAAATGACTATTGTTTACTCGGTACACATGTGAAACAACATTCATTTGACTCACTAATCTTTGGCTTTGGTTACTTTCTAATAACACACAACACACAATAATCCAATTGCAGGAAAATAAAAGGATAACAAAATTAGCATCAATCTTTAACCAGTTATCGGAATTCATACAAAATGAAATTGATATAAAATAACTTTAATACAATGCTTTGGTGTTCTAGAAATATCAATATTGCTCAGCATGACATACTCATCCATAAAGCATTCACTCTTCCTTCCCCAAGTGAAAAAAGCCTATAAAAAGCCAATAATCAAAGAGTTCATAGTCCAGTGTGTAGAAATTTAAAAGTCTCGAGTTCAAATCTTGCGAGATGTAATAGTGGTAATAGATCCCCGATTATAGGTATGGGTTTGCAATCCAAAGCTCCTGACATTAGGTAAGGACGTACGAACATGATAATCAATTCCTGACTCATACACATACCCGTGGTTATACCACATTTATTGTATTTATAAAAAAAATAAAATAAGAAACACAATGTTCTTTTTAACCCAAGTAACCTTTATTACTACAAATTTTTTTTCCCCGTGACAAGAGATTCTCCAAAGCCATTGCTTAATGAATAATCAGATCAATTACTATTTATAGACGCTCTTTTCTTTCAATGAAGAAATGTCATTTATTATTCACTCCCCTTGATCTATATAGAGAATGAAAGCAACAAAAACAAATAGTTTATGTTGACGAAAAAAAATCATTTTTAGTACTCTGTTACAATCGGCCAAATGCCAATGTTATATTCAAAAGGGTTGTTTAAAAAAAAAGTGCTCATTTTTTTATTTTAAAGAAGGATGATAAGAGATATATCATTTGTCAAATGGATGTAGATTTAGAGAATGGGGTGTAGCCCACCAATTTTCAAGTGCCTTGTGTTTGGAGGGGGGAGACTCAAGTTTAAGTCCCTCAATTAATAAAAAACACAGTGGATTTTTTTTGGAAGGAATAGTGGTTTCTATTCACTAAGGTTGCACAGTAAAAGAAATTTATCTCTAGGAAGTAATTTAATTCACTGTAACTGGTGCATCTATACTTTTCTATCCCTTAATATCTCTTTAGTAGGAGGCCCACATCACCAATTCAAAAAAAAAAAATTGAAAAAGATGTAGATTTTTTTCATAAAAAAAAATGTACATTTTGTTCATATCGAAGTGTAAGATATAATAAATGCAAAGGTTGAAACTTTATCCACCACAGTGTTGCCACCATTCTATATTTCTAGCAAGAAGTAAATGGAATAATGTATTGCGAAAGTTACCATTGATCGAGTAATCTCATCTTGAACAATAAAAACCCTTTTTGCGGAATTTTCTTCTTTAACAAAGTTAGTAAACTGTAGAATATAAATCCAAAACTAGAATTTCAACAAAATGAAAACTTGCTTACAATTCCCACACAAAAATAAGAAAAATTTATGTTCAACAAAGCGTAACTTATATATATATATGTATGTATGTATGTATATATATATGTAAAGATGACAAGTGCCGCACCACATGATTTTGTCAAGGGATAAACGGATATGGTGGTGCACTAATTACGGTGGCATATCGACCCTCTAGGAATTTATTAACTCATTTAGATGTCATATGGGGGCAATTAGAGTCCTAGCACATGTATATATGCAAAATATTTATAGGAACCAAATCAAGCTAATAAATTCTTTAGCCATGCAACCCTTAAGGGGAGAAAAATGACATCCTCCCAAAGCAGACTCTATAAATAGTAAATAAACAGTACTGCTATAGTATTCCTATAGTACTGCCGACTTATAGATTCGATCCTGAGTTTGCTTATTCACTATTCAAGTAACAATCCACTACAAAGAGTGAACAACATTTTAAAAAAAAAACAAAATATAAGACAAATATTTCTCTAAAAAATTGAAGGAAATCAAAATTTGATCACCAAGAGCAATAAGCCAACATCTCTAGGGATTAGAGACTCTATGCCTTGATAATATAGAAACTTATTTGTAGCCTGTGGTTGCATCACCATGAAAAAAAATCAACGAAATAGAAAAGTAACCAAATTTTGTTGCTTCAAGAATTACACATAAAATAAGCATTGAAAAATCATACCACAAAACCGAACATATATTTTGGTGGGGGAAGGGGATATGGTTATGCCAAACTCGACAAGTTGACAAAATGGGCACAATCTCGCATGGTCATAACCCAATACAATTGCAAAGCCTCAACCTATCATAAAACTGTAAAAATTATAACAAATAAACATAATTACAAATTACATACATCCAGGATTATAATATAGTACATAAATACAAAAAAAAAACCCTAATAGGGTTGGAAGCTTAAGTTGCCATTATATGACAAGCAAGGAGATGACGTGGCACAAGAAATGGTGACATGGCAAATGAAATGACTTGGCAAACAAGGTGAAAAGAATGATGATGTGGCAAATGAAGACATGAAGGCTAGAAGATCATGGTAGGAGCTTATGTTTGGAGGATTTCTCTTAATGAATCAAATGGAGAAAATCTATCTTTGGCAATGAGTATCAAGGTGAAAGAATCTCTCTTGAAGAGCAAGTTTATCCTAGATATGATTTAATCTATCTTCAGTAAGATCCAAGATGATAAAATCTATCTTTGGTAAACTCTTTTATCATGAGAAGTTTATTTGTAAAAAGAATGATCTATTGTTGGCAAGTATAAAAGATCATCAAGGATTACATGGAGCTTAGTTTTGTGTGAAGCTATTTGAAGACACAAAATAAAAAAGGCAAGGGCAAGCCAACATGATTCTCAAGACCATAATTAGTAAAGTAATTTGAAGAAACGATCCAAAGCTATTTATGGGCAGAGCTATTCAAAGACATAAGATATCTATGGCAAACTTTGATAGAAGATTGAAGACCCAAACTTGGATAAATGAAGATTATGCTTTGAAGATATTGAAGAGCTAAACTTGGATGAGAGGAGATCAAGTTTAGTAACAATATATTGAAGACCACACTAGGATGAATGAAGATCAAGTTTGAGGATTTTGTGAAAACCAAACTTAGACCAAGTTTGGAAAAAAGATCGGGGAGATCTTTGAAGACCATCTTTAGTGAGATGGATTCACGTATTGGTGGGTGTGACCCTCAGGAGAGAGACCTGTTTATATAACTTGAGGAAGGAGGCTAGTTGCTGGTAGCAGGAGCTCGGGAGAAGTGGACTATGTCAACGTAAACTGGAGCAATTGGGAGGGTTGGAGGTATCGCAAGTCATGTTGCAATGGGAGCTAGAACTCAGTAAGGATTAGTAGTAGGTGGGCCACGTTGCAAGCTCAGTTACGACTAGAGTTGCAATGTCTAACTTTGGAAGGTGTCCAAGTTAGGAAGCCATGGAGAGTTTAAAAGAAGAATCTTTATTGGGACATAGGGACGCCTATATAAAATATCCTGCTTTGAGATTTAGGATGAGCCACGAGTGAGAAACCCTAGTGAGTGTGTTGAGGGTAGTGGGCATCGGGCAATTTAGAGCGGGTTATTCTTTGTCATTGTGTGATCAAGAGAGTGAGTGTTGTACTCTTCTTTTTTTCCCCTCTTTTAGTGGATTGTTTTCTCTGGGCTCAGCCCCCCAGACATAAGCAAGGTCGTGCCGAATTAAGTAACCAATTTGTGTCTCTCTTTTCTCTTGCATGATTGATTGTGTGTGCTTCCATTTCATGAGAGTTTGAGCGAAAGATTATCACACTTCCACCCCTCCGAAACTAACAAAACCAAAACACAAGATTTAGGGTCCAAAACAATATATATATATATATATATATATATATATATATATATATATATATATATATATATATTAACTCAAACACTGCACATGTGAAAACACCAACTACTGACAGCTTGCTAAGCCACCCGCTAGTCTACTATTCCTAATATGAAAATATTTAGAATAACTTCATAAGCTTGTTGGCCCATTAAGTAATTCACAAAAAAATATTTCAGATCAAACAAGAATTTGAAATTGATTTCAAACATATAAAATTTAGCATCAAAATGGATATCTCAAAACTAGAGTAAACCAACAAAAATATAGTTCTAAAGCATAATTGATAGCAAAAATGTGTTAAAACCAAAGTAATAAAAAAGATAAAGATAGCAAATTTCTAGAATTGTAGTGTAGGATGTATCAAAATTTCAAAATAATTTCAATTGATTCAGCCTATCTTCAATTGAGGTTGGAATGACCCCAAAATTGAAAACTCAAAGAAATTCTGAAAGTTTTAATGATTCTACAATAACGAACCTGACTTCTACTATAACAATTGGCCTTCTATAGTATGGATCCAATAAAAAAAATCATCGATCACTCTATCAATGAAGGATTCAACAAATCTACATTATCCTGAATCAAAATTATAAGATTTATCAACTAGAAGTTCCTCACAATTGATTCCAAAACCCTAGACCTATTCAAATCTATAAATTCAAACATAAAAATCACCTAATTTCAAAAATATCACATTAGAGAATGAGGAATCTAAAAAATTGAGAGAGAAGATGTATTATGATGCCAAGAATAAGAATAATTATGAAGAAAATTAGATGATGGTTTTTCCTCGATTTTCAATCAACAGAGAGAAGAGGAGGAGATCTACAAATGTAAGCATCCCAGTACTATTATTTGAATTTAATTAAACTTTGAAATTAGCTTATCTAATAAAATAATCCATTTATCAACTTTATAACTAACTTATCAAAAAAAATTATTTGTAAATTAATAGGAATCAAAATAACGAAAATGCCCTTGTAGCTAGTGGATGAATAATTTTTGAAAGATTTTTAAATAAAACCAAATAGTATCATATCCACTTAACCTTTAGAATATTTATATTGAGAAATACAGGTATCACATGCCCTCCATCTTAGTAATTTCACAAAAAATTACCAGCATGTGAAAGTACTATTTTGCGCTTGAAGCATCTAATATTCTCAAATTGCCCTTTGGGTTAGGTGAAACCCTAAGGCCAAGTATTACATTAATTTTGGATCATCTGGCATAGGGAGTTAACCTCTGAATCTTATTGGCCCATCCTTATGGATTCTAAATTGTATTTGGGTATCAACTTTCACTTCTTGCCAAATGTTATGAAGATAACTATCTTCTTTTTGAGTTGCTTTAAGTTTATCTAACAAGGTGGGTTGCACCACCAAGTTTGTGAACAAAACATTAATGCCTTGCAATATCACTTGGGTTCTATTATCTTTTGTGTCTTCCAACAAGATAGGATTCTATGAAATAACTAAAATAGCCACATTACTAAAAGACTCTGTGCCAAGTACATCACTTTTGTCAAAGCTAATGTTATAACTACTTTATTAATGTATATAAAAAAATATAGAGATTCAGAGAAATATGCATTTTTAGAACCACTGTATCTGTCTCTCTCTTTGACATCTCTGAAGTGGCGCTTGTCCCTATTTGTCAATATATATATAGATATATATATATATGCTTTACCTGATGGTTGCCGCCCGGGCCCACCGGCCGCCACGTGGCCCAATCAGTAGACGGCATTCAAATAAAAATTGGCGCTATTTCTGTCCGCCCGTTGTCTCCCTCCCCCCCCGGGGATCCACGAGAACCAACGTCCTCATCCAATCACCGTCCACTTGGGCACATCCTCGCCCTCGGTCCCGCTCTCCCGGATTGGTGACCAGTAATGGTGCATAAGCCAATAAAGAAAAACAACCTATTGCAAACATAAAAAACAACCTAGAAAAGCAAAAACAACCTATAAACTCTATAAGAAATCTAAAAGTAATTAAAATATAATACCTAGTTAAGAAATGGAAACGAAGTACTACATGTGATGTTATAATGTAAAATAGTAGCCAGAGAAGTAGGTATGATTAACAATTATGGCCTACATACTCAATCCAAGAATACCCGGTTTGAATTTGAAAATGATGTAAAAGAAATTACAACTAATATAATTGAAACAATACAAACTAAAATACGTAAAAGTCAAGAAATACACAGTACATATAAATACATACAGGTATATATTACAACATATCCTGACAGAAATAAGATATTGATCATGACATTGAATAAATACCTATAAGGGAAGGAAAAAATAAAACATGAATGTATAAAAAATAATTAATAAATATCTTTAATGACTAGACATAAGAAAATAAATACAATATGGTTTAGACATATATATTAATAAACATCATATTGTACATTAAAATTAGTCTTAACGTCGAGTACATGTTGATCCAATCTGCTAACAAAACTAGACACATCACGTATTACATTGTTAACGGAAATGACACTAAGATTTCCTAGAAAAGATAATACATGATTATGAAATACATGTACAAAACCAAAGCGACTTGGACGTTGGGTAGTAAAAAAATGGAAAGTTAACCAACACTTGTGAATCAGAATAGATTTCCTTAAATTATAGTTGAATCTTATCTGAACGATGACAATATCATATGTTCTACCAAACGGGCGTTGATGATGTTCAAGGAGCCTGAAATAAAGAGGATTAACTAAATCCCAAACATATACTCCACTTTCAGCCTATGTTGCAGTAATTAGCAGGCCGGTACGGGAATCCATTTGGCACTTAGAAGACAGAGAGATTCACCTGAAAATAGAAACTTGTAAATTAATCTGCCATCGACGTGGAACTGGACATATCACCCGATTGTCGAAACATGGGAGAGAAAATAAATTCAAAAACTGCATTTTGATGTGTCTAGTGTCACAGTGAAATAAGTTCTTGCCTCTGAATATATTTAGAATAAATGGAATCATGTCCAGTTTGACTGCCAGTTTTGCTGTGCACCAATTAATTCCTTCCAATGCTTCAACTGGAGATACTAAGGTGCGACGTCATCTATCACATTGTACATGACATTATTTCTGAATACATTTGCATTATAGACTATGTGTCCACAGATATAATTATGTGGTCCCAATGATCTAGCCCAAGCAGTTTTACCTGTTCGGCTCGGTCCCTCTAATACCAAACTGGTCGGTTGATCACTATCAGTTCTAAGAACATATATATTATTTTCCTTCGGCTGTGCAGCGCTATTAACAATAAAATTATGTTCTAATCACTGCACAATAACCGTAATAACAAAGAAAGAAGAACAATTCCATTTAGATTGGAAAACAGAGATCGGTGGTGCGAATAAACGGTCTGCATTGGCCTTCAGGTTATGATACTGGAGATAAAATGATTTTGGATCCTTCTGTCTAATCACCTGTAAAGAAGCCTCTATAGAACTGGCATTTAAGGCCTCATCATAAACCTTAGCCAGATTGAGAAGTCCCTACCGCGAAGACCTTGCATCTACCTGGAATTCACCCTAGTCAGTAAAATCATCGTCTTTTTCAACGTAGGCCTTCACGTTTGAAGAAGGCTTTATATGGCTTAATTTCAACCCTGTGGTGTTTTGGGTTTCTAATATTATTGCCTCGTGGATCAGATAACATTTCTACAACTTGTAGAATGATTTTAACCAATACCCTGATGACTATTCCTTGGTATTACTTATCTAGCCACATTATTGCAGACTTTATTCTTGATTCTGGGCAGCGTGATGAGAGGCTTGATCTTAGATATTTAAAGATTACTACATTAAACAATACTAAAAAAAGCATAACAAAAATTATAGCAACGAAAAAGAGTAAAATTTCAACCAATAGTACCCTGATGACTATTCCACGGTATTACTTATCTAGCCTCATTATCGCAGACTTTATTCTTGATTCTGGGTAGTGTGATGGGAGGCTTGATCTTAGATATTTGAAGATTACTACATTAAACAATGCTAAAAAAAGTTTAACAAAAATTATAGCAACGAAAAAGAGTAAAATTTCATTAAATACAAAATTAGTAAAATAAAATATGGAAAAAGAAATATCAAAGATTAAAAAAATAAGAATGACAATTAAAATAAGGGAAAATTACTGTTCACCCCTCGTAATTTTCCAAACTTCCCAAAAACCCCCTCCTACTTTTACACACCCCGGACAACCCTTCCGTTAGTGTTTAACTTCCCTTTTACCCCCTACCGTTCACTTCAAATGGGTCCATGTTGTGAAATCCCATTTTTGGCCTTGAAAATGGTGGGAAAGGAAAGCGCCAAATCACATCATGTTCAACCTTTTCAAGGGCTTTCTGCTTGGTTTCTGATAGACAATGCCTAGGAGAGTTGCATTACATCTTGTTGTTCTCCTCATTTCTCCTCAGTTGAGTTGTTCGACTTCAGTTCTGCCAGTTTTGTAATACGGTGAGAATCTCTTCGTTGCTATCAGTTTGACCATTCAGCAAGTGTTTATTATGGCAGCTCATTTGTGGTAGTCTGGGTGAAGTTTATCATACCCGAAATATATAAATCGGTTTCTCCAACAGAAAATGAAGTTGATTTCCATCGGATTAGTCAAGTGCACTTCATCTTCGAATGAGCTGTAGTCGATTTTATTATCGAGGCAGAGCATGTGCCATTGTCGTCTCCGTTTGAAAACGAGTTCATTTCGTTGTAAAGTTCTTCTCGTTTATGGTTATCTATTTGTATATTTTAAATAATGGTTAACTATTTGCTATTATCCGTTTAAATATATTACTAATATGTTTAATAATTGTCATATCCGTTTAATACTTGTCATCTCCGTTTAACATTATCTTTACATGTATAACTTTTCATATTAACGTTTAAATTCTCAAAGCCTCTGCGTAAAACGGTGATCTTTTTCGTTTGATCTGAATTGTTGGCAGGTGGCACGTGGCAGGTGGCAAGGTTATGGTATTCCGTGCATAAGAATTAATGACGGCATTAATTCTTATGCACGGACCACGGTAACATAAATATCCGAACACCCGTTCGTTGTAATTAGTCAATGTCGGTTCACTGTGCGTTTAATTTTTTTCTCGGATATGAAGAGTCAGCCTGCTTGTGGACTTCACACCATAAATAACCAGGAAGAACCCTTCCCATGGACAACCACTCGTCGTCGTCCTCATCATCCTCCTCCTCCTCCTCCTCTTCCCATGGACAACCACTCTATCTGAAAGGATGTTTCGTGAACCTCCTTCCTTATCTTGAGAATTAATCAGCTGTAATCACGCAACAAGTTAAACTATCTTTTCCTGCCCAAGCCGAAATGCTCGCATAATTGCCTGAATGCAGAGGATTCTCCAGCGGTGGATGACGGGCAAGCAATTAAGTGAGCTTTTCGACTTGGGTAAGAAAAGAAAGTTTTCACGTATTGCGTGATTGCGGAGGATTCTCTAGAGGAGGGAGGTCAGGAAACATCCTTTAAGACGGGGTTGATATTTATCACTTGAGACTTTTTGTTACCGTTTAAGAACATTATGTTAGTGTACAACTATTACGTTCTGTGTTTAACTATCAGTATCTTCGCTTAAGTCCGACCATGACACATTGATTAATAGTCGTTTTCATGAATGTGTTTGTTTAACCTTTTTTTTAATGTTGTACGTTGTGTAGGTTCAAGTTGATGCGCATGTTATGCAACCGCTGTGAGCATTCGAATGTACAGACACTTGTTTCATTATACGAGGGTCGAGTCGTGAGTGTCCAAAGTCCGAGAGGACGTTGTAAATGTTGTAAATGTTGTAAATGTTTTGTAAATGTTTTGTAAATGTTGTAAACGAATGTTTTATTTGAATGTGAACTTCTGAAATTTAAACAGAGACCTAGTAAAAACAATGTGGGAAACAAAAGAACGACATTGTAAACAATAGAAAAAGTTAAACAATACTCAAGATACTCTTTAAACAATGACAACTGTGTTTAAGAAAATACGTAAAGATGTTTAAACAGTAACCCAGGAGGTACCCATCTTCAACGCGATGTCAGTGAAAGCATTCAATTTAAACAATAACATATATTTTAAACAGTTAAGTCACTATATTTAAACGTTTTACGTATTATTTACATGATATAGACTTTATTTAAACCGGTAATCGTTATGTTAAACACTATATGTATATGTTTAAACATAAAAAGCTTGACGTTTAAACAGATACTCATGTCGAGCGATGACAATACGTCTTCATCGTGACAGTGGCATATATTTTTCCTTTTTTGCCCTTCTGATGGAGGGAAAAATACCGCCCAATCACATCACGTCTAGTCTAACCTCTATGCACTTTTTGGTCTTCATCGCGACAGTGATATATATATATATGCACTTTTTTTTGTTTGCCTATCTGACTGCTGTTTATTGTTTACATCTTCTTCTTCTTCTTCTTCAGCTTATTTTTGTTCTTCATTTCATTTTGTTTGTACGATTTGGTTTTCGGCCGATATATTATGGAGAGTTTTAGTGGTTTTGTTAGATTCAACGGGGAGGGAAGAGTGCTAATGTTCACGGCTCAGACTTCTTGGGAGTTGGTGTTAGCTGAGATATGTGAGCGATGGGGTCTCGAAGTATCTCTTGTCAGGGTTAAGTTCATCACACCAGATGGATATAAAACGGTTTGCCCAATAGAAAACAATGTTGACTTCTAGCGGATGTGTCACGTGCACTCCATCTTCAAATGTGCTGTAGTTGATCTTGTCGTCGAGACAGAAAATGTGCCATTGCCGAATCCTAATGAAAATGAGTTTTAATTGTTCCAGTTGTCTGGGGTCATTTAAATATGTCCGTCACTAGTTAACATCTTGTACTAGTCGTTTACGTTATTAGTTAACTGCTTAAGTTTTTAATTTGACGTTTAAATATTGTCATTATCACTTAAACATTATATTCTCCGCTTAACATGTTGATCTTTTCATTTGACTGAAGTGTTGGCAGGAATTCAGATTCTGCGAGTGCTCCCGTTCATCCCCATGGTGACCGTGACGGTGTGGGATGTCTTCCTTCCTCGTCAGATCATTCTGAAGTTCTATCGTTGGATATTGGACAACGTTTTGACGGTGTCGAACATTTTAGGGATGTACTTCGAAATCATGCAATCAAAAGGAATTTTGACTTCAAATTCATAAAGAACGAAAAACATCGGATGATTGTGGAATGCGCCGCCGATGGTTGTCGTTAGCGCCTTCATGCATCAAAAGAGTATAATAAAAATACTTTCAGAATCAAGACAATCAACCCGTCACACACTTGCGGTGGTGGCATAGGTTCGGCGTCACATCCGAAAGCGTCCAAAAAATGGGTTAGCGCACGAGTGATTCAGAAACTCAAGGACCGGCCCTTGTACAAGGCCATCGACATTCAGAAGGACATGTTGCGGGAACATGGTGTCCACATACCATACAAGCAGGCTTGGTTGGGAAAAGAGCATGCCCGGGTGGTCCTCGATGGCAGTGACATCTCCAGCTATGACTTTTTGCTTTGGTATGTGGATAAGGTGGCTGAGACAAATCCCGGCTGCGTTACGATCGTGGAAAAAGACGGTGATCGTTTTAAACGTGTATTCTTTTCTTTCAGCGCGTGTATTGTGGGATTCAAGAGGGCTTGCATACCGCTGCTGTTTCTCGATGGTACCCACCTCCTTGGAAAATATCAGGGTACACTACTGGGTGCCACAGGGAAAGATGGAAACAATGGTTTTTTCCACGTCGCCTTCGGTATAGTCGACAACGAGACCGATGCCAATTGGACTTGGTTCATATCTAAGTTAGGCGATGCTTTATACGAGGATGGAGATTATCATGAGATAATTACTTTCGTGTCGGACAGGTCCAAGGGCCTTGTGAGCGCAATTGCGAGAGTCTTCCCTTCTTCGCCACATGCATACTGTCTTCGACATTTGGAGGCCAATTTTATGAAAGCCAATGTCAGACTTGGGAAGACATTGAGGGAGGAGTGCTGATCTATATGCTTCCACATTGCGTGGGCATCCACGGCTAAAGATTTCGATGATACCGTGAATGAACTGCAAGCCACATCACCCGAAGCTCATCACTGGTTGATTAATAAATCGGATATGGAACATTGGTCGAATTATCTGTTCAGAGGTGATCGTTGGGGCGAGATGTATTCAAACGTCGCGGAGTCGTTCAATGCTTGGATCAAGGAAGCTCGTCATTTACCGGTGACGAAAATGGCCGACCCCATAAGGTCTTCGTATGTTGGTTTACACTTAACATTTAGTGTTACCCTTTAAACATTCTTAATCTTTGTTTAATTACACTTGTCTGTCTTTAAATATTAATCCTTTCGTTTAAATGTTTACGATAATGTTTAAACATGTTTACGAATTATTTAACCATCACTGTCTTTGTTTAACCTTATTTGCAAGGTTCAAGTTGATGCGCATGTTATGTAACCGGCGTGAGCAAGCGAACAAATGGGAGACCTACTTATGCCCAGATGTACATTCGAAGGTAGAGATCATTGTTGAGGGCAGCCGAAATCTTTGTGTTGGTCGTTGTGTCGATGATCGTTACGAAGTGATCAACCAGTGCAGCAACTCTGTAGATCTCGCCATCAGAACTTGTTCATGTCGAAGGTGGCAAGTTTATGGTATCCCTTGCAAACACGCTTGCGCTGCAATAATGCAGACAAACACCAACGTACATCGATTTATTAGCGGGTACTTCACCGTCGACAATTACAAACTGGCGTACAAGGAAGCTATATTCCCCATACCCGACGATGACATGCCTTCAGACGGAAATCGTGAGCTTCGTTTGCGACCGCCAGTGATGAGAAGGCAGCCTGGGCGGCCTAGATGAAAGAGGATCGAGTCCCAAGTGTTTGATGTCCGCGAGTTACATTGTAGCCGCTGCCATGGATCCGGTCACAATCGACGATCTTGCAATGAAACTGTCGCCGACTAGGCATTGTAAATAAGCCGACGATGACAGGGAAACATTGTGTATTGATGGGCAACTTTCCATATTTAAACTCTTACTTTTTACAACGAATTGAATGTATTTAAATAGAGACATTGTTATTTTAAACGGATACACTGTAATTTGAAATATTTAAACTGATGTTTAAACGATATATGGTATATTTAAACAATTAAACGGAAATGTACACAATTACAACGTAAATTAAACAATGAAATGAAACTGAATGGAATTTAACCTGCCTTACAATTGAAAACAAACAAAATTTACATTGAGATATACAAGTCATGTTCTTCGGTCACAAATCTTAACCCGCTTGTGACGACCCCCCTTTGTCATGGACGCCGGCTGCCCTCCCCTCCTTAAGTATGCGGGTAACATATCTTAATCTGAGGTAAGGAACATCTGTTTGCGGTAGCCGTAACTTCTCACCCCAAAGTAATTGCTCGATAAACCGCATGATGTAGACGGCGCAATCGACGCTTCCTTGTTTCTTGCGTGGGGTTTCCGTGTCGTGCACGAGTTGGTACTTTGCCGTCGCCGACTCGCCGAACTGCATATCGACACAATTGTCGAATAGATTCCGCTGTCGAGATATGCAAGTTGAGATTAGAATACCGATTAAATACCAAACACTATTAATCAGACATAATTAAAGATCTTACCATGTCCAACGCGTCTTTATCGTACCCCGGACATGAAGAATAATGCCTGTATTCTTGTTTATCATTGTCGAGGACGATGACATGGAAGTGGCCATTCATGATTATCGAGAGGATAACAATTTGAACTTCGTGCATGTTGCGCACAGCATCCCCAACCATAGCCATAATTGTTTCATGTGCGTCGTCCTGCTTTGACATAAAAAGTGCAAGCGGTCTGGTGATGGAGGCGTGCTTCTTGTAAGGATATGGCTCTTTGCTCAGCGACTTTTGTATAATGCATACGAAAGCGTCCATCACATCATCTCGTGACCATCTCTTTTCCCCTCAGCAGAGATGTACAATTTGTCCCGTGTGAAAGTCGACAGAGTCATTCTTCCACACGACAGATGCTCGAGGTTAAACGATAATGATATAATAAGACCATATTGTAAATGTTTAAATGATATTATCAAATGTTAAATGATATTATATATAATTAAACGTTAAGTAGAAAAATTAAATGATAACATAAAGACATTAAACACCATTAGAAAAATCGTTAAACACTATAATAAAAATTTAAACACTATCATAAAAACTTAAGACTTACCCGTCCATAGAGCGCTTAAGGAAGATCCTCATCAACTCCCTCGCTCATATTTGTTAAGACGAGACAGTAGCAACCCATGGGAATAAAAAGCTTTTCTAACCGTCTGGTCCCATTTTTGATTGGCCTTGATCATCTCTCTCGTTGCTCGGTCGGGGTCTTCATGGGGCACCGCTGCTGCACCTTCACGGTGTTCGAAAGACCGCAAAGCATCTTCCTTCGATCGCGAGGGACGATCGCGACGAAAGATCAACTCGCGGACACATCCTTACATGGTTGTTCTTGTTGTGGGATTGTGCCCGCTTCGACGCGGGACGACGGCGACAACATCAACCGCAGGCACATCCTTACATGGTTGTATTTGTGGTGGGATTATGTCCTGCTTCGTTGCGGTACTGTCGGCCACGGCCACGGCCACGGCAACAGATTCAACGATCTTCTTAACTGTGGCCACGACGACAACATCATTGGGAGACACACCCTTAGCTTGTTCTTGATCTGCAAGGATTGTGTCCATCTTTGATGCCGCAATCTCGGCAACCGGTTCCACCAGGTCCATCGATTCATTAAGGAGAGAGTTGATGACCTTCTCAACAGCGGCAACGGCCACATCATCGACGATGTCCTTCACCGTCATGGCCATGTCATCAACGGCGATGCCTCGAATAAAGATCGACCGCCCGATGGTGTTGCTATTGTTTCATCGTCACCCAGGCGGTGGAGACAGAGGCGATTGTTCTCCTCTTTTTCGCAAGTCTCTTCGAATGTGGCCGCCTTTGGAATGACCTTCCCGATGATGTCGCCGTCGCCAAATTCCCGACGCCTCGTTCATCCCGGGTGTTTCATTTCTTTGAGGGATGGCGCAGTCGGTTGTGAACGCCCCTCCAGGTGCCTCAACACGAGCGATGCCGAGGAAACTCGGTCATCAATATCTGGCACGCCTGCATAAGAGTTGCAGTGACATCTTCGCCTAATGTCGCCGATTGGGCTTCCATGGCCGGAAGGGCTGCCATGGTCGGGGGGGGGGAGCCGCCACAATCGGGGGACCGCTGCTGTCGTGGTAGGGGGTTGTTGTAATTTGCCGGGTGGGGGAGGGCTTCTCCGGGCCGAGAATCGCGCGTGCGTGATGGGGTCGGAAGTAGGAGAACTCAGGCCGAGCGCCAGCATCGATGAGGTCGCCTCTCATCCCCGCCCTGAGCAAGTGGTTCCCGGAGCAATAGCATCCATCCGCTCGGTCAGCCCTCAATAAATATTTCTTCTTCAAAGATTCACGAAACCAGACTTTTAGGAAACTAACATATGTAAAACCAAACAATGTCGATGAAATCATTCATTTTAAACTGTAAAAACTATATTTAAACATATTGGTTATATATTTAAACGTTATAGAATATATTTAAACGGAGAACAAAATATTTAAACCAGTATGAATAAGTTTTTAAACGGTAAATACTATAGTTAAACACTAAATAATATGTTTAAACATTAAAGACTTATGTTAAACATTGTCCATGATTTATTACCTCTTTCCCATCGAGCGATGACAAGTCGGTTTCTCACCGCCGCTTGCTTCCGTAAGTACTTTCACCGTAGCACGACATCCTTGGGACCTTGCCAAAGCGGACTTTCTTCCTTGTTCCCTGCTCACCGTAGAAACAAGACGTTAAGCCGACCGAGCAACCCTTAATGTACCCTCGTGTTGGTCTTTTTCCCCAGCGATCTATCTTGCACTCGGGCAGTTGCTTGGGGAATATCCTCCATAAGCCACTTGTGCGTCGCCGCGCCCTACGCGTATCGCCACTTGGTCGGTAGATCATCGACGTAATCAACGCATCCAGCTCGAAACCGAGCATGATGTATTTGGGAAGAGGATGCACTCCATGAGGTACACCATCGAGTTTGACAAAAATTATTTTTCTTCTCCCTCCGTCGAACAAGTTGCACCGTAATGCTCTTGTTGGAGTCTCGTGTCTCTCGTAGGGTTTTTGATAAATACCGCCCTTCGAACGCCGAGCGGGTCTTCTTCTTCGAACACGCATCGCGCCGCCATCGCAACGCAGCATCAAGAACGAGGGCCACATCCTAAGGCCCTAAAAACTCAGCAGCTTTTCCCCGATCCCCGAATTTATTGGTGCGACCATCGCATCTTTGCAAAAAGAGAATCAAGAAGGGCCCTCTCTTGGTATATAGCTTCCACTCAGATGAACGCCGCAAACGGTGTCCTTCGAATAATCTCCCAGTGTCGAGAGGTCATGTTATCTTTCAATTCAGCTAAGGTCTACACAACCGGTATCAAATAGCATCTCCCATTAACTAGGTTGACCGCCATAATCACAAGCCTGCGACAATAACAACACATTCAACATGCAGATTGACAAAAAGTTTAAGCGGAAATATATGGTTTTTAAACGGTAACCTCTCGCTTATTAAACGAGATATCAAATGTTAAACAGAGACCCATTTTCTTAAACAGAGACGGGAATACTTAAACAGAGACAACAAAGTTTAAACTGTAACATCTCATTTCTTAAACGTCAACCCTCATTTATAAAAATCGCAACCATATCAAACGAAAAGGGGAAATGTACATTATAAATATTACACAAATCATAACAATCGAAAAAAACTATTTTCGATAGTGTATACATACTGAAAATACAAAACAAAAACAAAAACCCCTAGCCGAGAAATCTCCCTCGCAGACTAACAAAACCCCACTGAGAAATCCCTCTGCAGACTTTCAATATCTTCCAACAAAAACAGAGCACAAAACAAAACCGAAAAAAATCTTTCTTTGTAATGTAACAGCTAACATAAAAACCATACTCAATACCTTAGATTGCAAACTGATGAAATGCCAACTAGTTGCGCCGGGGGACTTCTCCTTCGAGATACCGGTGGAAAGGGAAAAACTGATGAAATGGCAATTACAGAGGCTTCAGCGTAGAGACAACTTCGAGACAACTCGAAATGGAAAAAGTCAAGACGCGAGTTGAGAAAAAAAGCAAGTAAACGGCTCCAATAAATTGCCTCTTGGGGTTACCCTCACGGAAACCCACCCCACTTCCTCTCAAACCGCCGAGATGGTCGCAGCCCACGACTCCCCATGCAAGGGCATTTTCGTCCATAAAATTTGAAACTCACTCCGCTCACATCCGTCTACGTGCTTTTGGGGGTTTGAAAAACATAGTGTTTAAAAGGAGGGGTTTTTAGGGATTGCAAAACTAACGGGGTGTTTTTGGCAATTTTACAAACTTAGAGGGTTTTTTTTGGCAATTTCCACTTAAAATAAATAAAATGACATTAAATGTAAAATTAAAAAAATTAAATAATGATAAAGATTATTCAAAAATTTAAAAAATAACTAAAGAAACACTAAATGAAAAATTGAGAAAATTAAACAATTATATTATGCTAAGGATTTATAGCCAAAAAAAAAAAATTAGAGAACAAACAAATTAAATAAAATAACACTAATATAAAATTAAAATAATCAAACAATGCTACAAAACTATATGAAATGTCAAAGAAAAGCAAAAATAATGCTAAATACAAAAATAATAATAATAATAATAATAATAATAATAATAATAATAATAATAATAATAATAATAATAATAATAATAATAAACAATGCTATTGTGCCAAGATTTATGCAAAAAATTAAATTACAAATAAAATCCTTAGGATATCACCAAATGCAAAATTAACAAAATTAAATATGGGCAAGGATATATAACTATATAAGAAAAACTTAAAACTTAAAAATTAGAATAACAATTAAAGTAACAATTAAAATATCACTCACTAAATCTAAAATTTTAAAAAAAATTTAGAAATTAATTATAGACAAGGTGAAAATTACTAACAAAATAAATAAATTAACACTAACTTATTTTGCTATAATATTTAAAAGAATTGACTATAATTACTAAGGGACTTATATAACATACTTGTAAACAAAAATAACAATTAAATACAAGCAAACAATGTAAATTTATAACTAACCTTATTGATTAGAGATTGGAAGGACTATAGAGTTTTGAGTTTGAGATCAAAGAGAAAGTTTAGTACTTAGAAGCTTAGAGTGTTAGAATCAGAAGGTTGGAATTTTAAAAAAAATTAATGTAGGTGTATAATTGGACCAAGATGTGTACATATAAATTGAGAAAATCATAAAATAATTAAAAAAAAAACAATCCAATGTTTTTGTTTATACTAGTCATGTTGTTAGTGAAAAAAAAAAAAATCACTAACTTCAAGGCTTCTTATTCCTGTTTCTTGTTGTCGAACTTGAATATGATTCTAATCATCCATGAAAACTTGCATTTAAATATTTAGTGCTGACGATTGAAAAATTGTGTTTTCGCTTTGTGTCCTCTCGTAATAAATGTTTGCTCACACACTATAGCACATGTAGAACACATAAAAAAAAATTACAACTAATAAAAAATGTCATACAAATTTTTATTACCTTCCCACCATTTACGAATGATGAGGCTTATATCAGTGTTGATGTTCTCAGTGAATTGGAAGATAGCGTAAAGCCGACATTAAAAAAATTATGTATACATAGGTTTTCTTAACCATATACTAATAACAACCATAGCGTAGGTGGTTGGGCTATCATTGGGTTAAGGTAGAAGTGACCATTTTGAACCGAAATCGTGAAACCAAACTGGAACCAAACTGAAAAAAATTGAACCTTAACAGGCAAAACCGTAACCATCCTAAAAACGAAACCTGAACCTTCATACAAGGTTTAGTTCCGGTTTTAGATTTTGAAAACCTTTCAACCGAGTGTTCAAATGACAGTTCAATCGGTAGTTCAACCAGATAACATTTTGGTGCTTAAAGTTTGATTATGTTAGAGTGTTTGATATTCAGTTAAATCAGTTGAAAGAATAGAGGGAAGCAGCTAAGAAGGTTTGAGATGGATCTGAGGGTCAAGATTGCTTCATCAGGATCTATAGCATTAGTTTGAGGCAGGGAACAGGTTAAGTGGCTAGTTAGCCAAGTTAAGGCACGTGTGTACATGAGTCATCACTCAATGTCAATATATAGCTTAAGTTTTTATTTATGAAAAACAGTAACTTAAAAGTATTAATGGAGTTTGTATGTTTGTTCTCTGTTCTTAATGTTTAGTAACTCTTTTTGAATATTTTATTCTCTATTAGTTCTGTCTTACTCTCTAATTTCCAACAATGGATAATTAATATATAAGTTTTGATTCAAATCATACAACAATACACAAGTTTTTGGTCTCCAATGCTCACTATGTGTCCCTCAGCGGCCGCCTTTACTGGTACTAGGCTGCTAGCCTTCCACTACACTCATTGGGAACCAATGCGCATGTGGCTGTGAGCATCGTGTTGCTTTCACAATGAGTGCGAAGATTTCAAATTGAAAATGAATTCTCTATTCTCACCGTGCGTGTGATTGGCGAGTAATCCTTGCTGATGCCATTGTTAACTAGTGCTGCTCCTTTAAGCAACTTCATTCTTCAACAACTTCATTGCCTAGTCCCAAGTGATCCTTTTTTGTTTGGGGTTCAATTTATATATCTTCACCTTATCATCAGTAAAAGTTGTGATTTTGGAGATGTGGAGAGTGCACCGTGGGTGTTTGATGGTTTGTGCCATAGACCCACAATGACACAAAGACTCTTGTTTTGGCTTTGGGCAAGTACAAGGAGAAGAGTGTTTGATGTGGATGTGCTCATTGTCATAGGGCTAATTGGATTATACTGCAAAATGGGTGATGTTGAAAGTGCATGTAGAGTGTTCGACAGAATGTCTGTTAGAGATGTGGTGTTACGGAATGCGATGATCTCAAGGTATTCTATTCACAATCAAATTATCAATGCTAACAATCAAAAAATGGTCCATTGCTACCAACAACGGGTCAATTTTGGACCGTTACCACAATTGGCCAACCAGCCAACCAGCCAAAGCAATGATCAATATGACCGTTGTATTTTCTTTATGTATTTTTTTTTTAAATTCACATTTTCCTTCCTGGCTATAAATACCTCACTTCACTATCCAATTTCCTCACACTAAATTTCTCTCAATTGCTAATTGATCTCAACCTCTAATTCTCTCTAGCACTCATGTACTCAATATTTTTCAAAAATGGCAAGCTTCAGAAGTGGTTTTGGTGAGAGTCGTGATACACAACATTTTGATCTTGACCACAATATGTCAAAAGAACATCCAACAAAAGGAAGTGAAAGAAATCTACCACCATCATCACAACCAGAAAGGGAGGCAAATGGGAGAGATTCAAAAAGATGGCAAAAGGAGGTGGCAACTTCGATGTTTCTTGTAATTATTGCAATAAAGTTTACAAATATTCAAAAGGGGTGGCTATGGGACTTTCACCAAAGATTTGTAAGCAAAGAATCTACTTAAGGTCGGATTAAGCAAAGGACAATCTCAAATGACCATGTTTGCTTCTACTTCTAACTCTACTCAATTATTTCATTATAATGAAATGGAATGTATGGCTGGATTAGCTTTGATGGTTGCTATTGATCATTTATCTTTTAGCTTTGGTGAAAAATTGGGTTTTACTAATTTTTGTCAAAATTATGTAAATCCTAGTTTTAAACAAGTTCCTAGAAATACTTTGAAAAGAAATCTTTTGAAATTATATAAACAATGTAAAAGTGAATTAATACAATATTTTGAAAACAACAATTTCCATGTTTCTCTTTGTAGTGATATTTGGAGTGATCATTGGTGTGAACATTATTATATGGGTTTAACTTGTTGTTTGATTGATGAAAATAATGTTTTACAAAAATGATTACTTGCGTATAGATGTTTTGATGATAGGCATACCGCCGAAAATATATGTAAAATGATTTTGGATATTTTGCAAGAATATAGATTGGTTAATAGAGTTTTTTTTTTTCAATTTCTTTTGATAATGCATCGGCTAATACCACTTCTATTTTCAAGTTAAAAAGAACTTGTCAACTGAATTTTGGTGAAATTTTTTTTCATATACATTGTGCATGCCATATTTTAAATTTGTGTACAAGATGCTTTGGCTAATGAGCTCAATCAACATATATCTCCAATAAGAAAAGTAATTTCATGTATTTGGGTGCATCCACAAGTTATGAAAGAATGGGGAAAGTTTTGTAAACAAAATGGGATGAAACCAAAATGTTTTTCAAAAGATGTTTCTACTTGTTGGAATTTGACGTTTTAATTACTTGAGCAATCTTATGAGTATAAAAATTTATTGTGTTCTTTTGCATCTACTTATATTAAACAACATACACTTTTTCCAACCCAATGAAAAATATGTTCTACTATTTTAGATATTTTTTGTATTTTTAATGATGCTACTCATACATTTAGTAGGGTATACAAACCAACATCTCATCAATTTTTAATTGAAGCCATAAATATTAGTGGTGCTTTAATGGAGGGACTCAAACATCTTCCTATTTATGATGCAATTTATGGCATGAAAGAAAAATGGTTGAGTTATTATAAAACTATTCCGGATATTTATCTTGCTACTATGGTTTTTTATCCTAGATGTAAATTTGAAGGTTTAATAAAGATATTGAACACTTATTATTTTGATTTATTGGGGTTTAATGATGAAGATATTGATGTAATGTTAATAGTTAGTAGAATTAGAACTTTGTGTAATGAGTTATGTGAGGCATTTGCTTCACCTTCTACTCATGATGAAGAAATGGAGCCTCCACTACCTCTATCCTCCTCAAAATTCACAAAATAGGGTAACAACATTTTAGAAAGGAAGAAGAGGCCTAGAATATCCAGCTCCTATTCAGAGCTCGAAGTTTATCTAACAATAGTTTTTGAGTTTGGTGATGATGCAGGTCTAAATTTTTCAATTTTGGAATGGTAGAGTAGGCACACAGAGACTTTTCCTACTTTAGCTAAGATTGATAACCAACTCCTTGTAGTTCCCACCTCAATCATCGCAATTGAACAAATATTTAGTAATGGAAGCAACATTTTAGATGAAAGACGATCAAGGTTAGGTCCAGAATCATTGGAAGTGCAAACTTGCCTCGATGATTGGGAAAGAGCTAGATTACGAAGTCAAGATGACCTTATACACTCATCATCATCAGACGAGTGAGTAAATGATGGCTCTGGTACAATATAATTAAGTTCAAGCCCTTTATTTTTTTTTATTTCTTCTCCTAATGTACCTTACTTTTGCAAATTACTGTTTTGAATTAATACTTTTATTTTTTTATAAAATATTATATTAAATTAATTCTTGTATTTTTGTGTTCATTTTAATTTGAAATATTGGATTGTTTAGTTTAACAAAAAACTGAAATAATAAAAAAGAATAGAACCGTATGAACCGTCAAACCGCAGCTTTTGAACTGAACTGCTGGAACCAAAACCGAATCCAACAACCAAAAGCCTTGCCTAAGCGGTTTGGTTCCGGTTCAAGATTTCTTTGAACTCGAACTGGCGGTTCTTAAACTATGGCTAAGTCTAGGTTAAGGGGAGGTTATAAGTTCAAATCCCTCGAGAGACATGTGCTTTTTCACAACATTTTCTTAAAAGTTACAAAAAAAAAGAAAAAAAATTACTATCAAGCCGCCAGGTTAGTAGGCCAAACCTGCTAGACCATGGGTGAAAGAACTTTAACCCGTAACTGGGCTCACTACAATGCGGGGCTGTTATGGGTTGCCTGTGCGGTCCACTGAGTTAGTTGACCCCCATTGGTTTAATTGGGCCAAAAATCGGTTTGTGCTCCCCTTTACACATATCTATTAGATTGCTTAATGATCTATGATATTTTGATATTTTTTTTACCTATAAGTCTACCTTTTTTAATATAGAATTTGGATTTGGTATTATTGACGTACTTGATCATATCAATAGGGCCAACCAGTACTCTGATAAGTTACATATCATTTTCAGCCCAAGTTCCAATTCTTCTATCCTTGAATCTAGGATCATTGACTTTGTTAATGATAGTAAATGGGTTTTGTTCCTCTTCATAGTTTTAAATATTAATCAAAGTACTTTAATTGTTTATAAGCATCATAATAGTTGGAACATGGTAAACATTTCATGGTATAGTTGGCCACTCATTTGGAAACTCAAGGTGGCTCCTAGAAATAAAAATTTTATTTGGATGTTAATGTATAATAGAATCAAAACTTTTGAGTTCCTTCGTGATTTTAATATTAGCCTTGGCTCCATTTTGTATTTTGTGGCTTAGCCAAGGAGAGTGTTGATCATCTCTTTTGTACTTGTCACCATATTTCTCAGGTTTGAAAGGGAGTTAGTAAGCTGATTGGTGTTAATATTGCCTTTACTTATTGTGTTACCTCAGGTAGGGGTGTAATCGATCGAGTTCAAAATGAGTAGTAAAGTGCTTGAACTCGAGCTTGACCAAAAATCTACCGCTCGATACTTGGCTCAAGCTTGACCGAGTTTTGTTTTTAGAGCTCGACTCGATGGATAAATTGAGTTACTTGAGCTAGCTAGATTGAGCTCGGTTTTTGCTAGATTTGAGTCATTTGACTATAAACATTCTTCTACTCGAACTCGAACATGAGCTTGAATAGAGCTTGACTCAGACTTGAGCTCAAACTCAAGCTCGATTATTCAATGCCTTTTCCCTTCATTTAAAAAAAAAACCCTTGACATTCCACATCAATATACCTAACAAAAAATAAAATGCAATATTACAATGACATCAATAAATATCATCAATAATATACTTAATGGAAATAAACAATATTTCACTTAACTAAATAAAACAACTAGAACAATATTACAAATACGATAACATCAATATCCAAAATTCATAGTGATAAGAACTACCAATATTACAATAGCATCAACATACCTACCAAACAAAACAATATTCCACTTGACTTAGTAGAATAACTAAAACAATAATATTGTTTGGTTTTTTTAATAAAATTTTATAATTCATACTTCTAACATCAAAATACAACATTAATTCTACTCCACTTGCAAGTGACAATACAACATAATACTAAATCATAAGAAAAAGAAAAAAAAAGTTCCATAGCAAACAAAAAAAAAAAAATAGCCAACACATCAACATGCTTTTAAGATCAAAATGTCTTCAAGTGAAGGTTTGCCCCATATTTCTCATCAAACCTACATAAAAGAACAATTAAAGAACGAAATACAAAAAGAGTAACTATGAACTCAGTTTGCTTTTCTTCTTCTCTCCATGAAGATTTCAACACCAATCTCCTCCACAAAGTAATGCTTGCACTGTTTTAGGAGCTACTGAGGCACGGTAAGTATCAATAACTCGATCACCCGCACTACATGTAGCCTCTGAAGCCACTATAGTGATACGAATAGAAAGTATATCATGAGCCATTCTAGACAAGATGAGATACTTTAAAGTATTGCTTTTCCACCATTCCAAAGCATTAAATTGATTAGGATCTTCAAAAATGAAACAACCTTTAGCTAGGTAGGCATCAATATCAGATTGTTGTGGTGGAGCTTTTTCAATAGATTTTACATAACTTGAAAATTCAGACCAACTTGAACTAGAAGTCCTATCATTCTTGCAAATATCATCACTATTAATAATTGGAGTTTCACCACTATGCTCATTGCCATGTTGATACTCACAAACACATTTATCATAAATTTCATGTAGAGCCTCTCGAACTTTGGTTATTTTTTTCTCTTGCTTCTACATCTGAATACATCCGGGTTAAATAAAATTCAATAGCTCTCATTTTGCACCTTGGATACAAGATAGCAACCACAAACATTAGCAAATTGCAATCTCCCTAATAGTTGTCAAACTTACTCTTCACTCAGCGAATCATTTCTCGAATAAAATCATCTTCATCATTTGCTTTTTTATCTAGTAACACTTTCACCTAATAGACTTCATTTAGAAATAAGTTGGAAGTTGGAAGTTAGATAATCACTACCAAAGATAATCTCATATAAAATGTCACAAATTTTTTCACGTTTTCTAAATCTCCAGGGCTTGGACAACACTGATAATGAGATTCTCGATCTTTGAACATTGAAAATACTTCTTTGAATTTTATTGCAACTGAAAACATCTCAAATGTTGAATTCCAATGTGTTTTACAATAAAGAATAAGTTTTCTCTTAGGTAAATGTAGCTTCTATACAATATTAGAAAATGAGTTAAACCTTGCCTCATTATGATTAATAAATTTCACATTTTCATGAATATCTTCAATCTCAGAAATGGCATTGATAAGTGCTTGAGTAGACATATTTCTCTATATGTTTTACATGCATTGAGCATTATTTTTACCATGGTTTATGTCTCATAAAGTGTATTTAGTGTTCTTTTGTGCAAATAGGTTGTGAATGCCTTGAAGGAAGAAAAAAAAAAAAACAAAGATAGGTTATGAAGCCACATTTTGGGAACTTTTTGTACAACATAAAGATCAAGACACAAGAGGAGCTCATGTACATGGGGGTGTGTGCCAACATCCAAGAGAATTCAAGCCAATTTGTGAGTTGGAAGGGCACAAAGGCAGCCACACTCCCATGTCCTTATTTGTGTGAAAAATGCAAGAGCTTCCCAATGATGATTCGATGATGAAAAGTCTCATCACTTACCATGTGGACTTGTGGACCATGTGGCCTCAAGAGAAGAGTGTGTGAGCCGTGTTTATGAAGAGTACTACAGCAAATTACTGCATCAAGGGAGCCTTTTGCAACCTAGCTTAGGAGAGGGATCCTTCAAGACGTTGAGTGACTCATCAAGGCCATCATCATGAATTCAAGGGGGTTTTATTCCATAGTTTTCATTACTTTTCATTGCATTATTCTTTGAGTTGTAATTTGCCCCATGGAGGGCTAAACCCTAGTAGGTATTTGGGCATGTGAACCCTAGGATCATATCTTTGTATTGACTTACTTTATGTTTTCTATTGATTCCAAGTTTAATTGAGTTTCAATCTTATTTTCTCATTGCTTGCATGTCGTATTGAGCCTTGTGATTGATTTGTATTGCATGATTTGTTGCCTTGGTGAGAGAGAGGTCTCCATTAGGGTTAGAACTTCAAGATTGGAGAGAATTGAGAGGGTGAATCATGAGATAGTGGAGTGCCCCCTTTCCCCTCTAATGAGTGCTTCCTATCTCCGTATTCCCTAGGCTTTATGCAACCATATTTGGTGTAAGGTGTGAGATTGAGAGATTTCTCCGTCGGGACCTTATATGGATTTAGGGATCTTTTACTTAGAAGTAGGGTTAGATCTATCTTTAGAAATCAGTTGTACTCTTAGATATCCCTAGAGTTTATTGTGGTCATATGTGATGTAAGGTGTGAGATTGAGCGATTTCTCCATCGGGACCTCGTAGGGGACTAGTATCAGTGGTTTGGAGGCAGGGACTGATTATTCTTGAATTACCTTAACTCTTTTAACTCGGTTTAGAAACATTTAGTAAGTCTTGTGCTTCATGTTAGATCCTAGGGGGAGCATTGCTCAGGTACCTCATCTTTATTGATTAAGACTCTCCTTACATTTACTTTTCCTTGCTTGCTTGCACTATTCATATTCTTGCAATTGAGTTTACTTCACCATAATATTGATACTGACTAGATAACTGAGATGTGCTTACCACTAGTACTTCCGTCCCCTGTGGATTCGACTACCCGATTCACTGGGTATTTTATTACTTTGACACCCATGCACTTGTGGTACACGCACACAAATTGTTGTGTCAGCCATCTTGAACTATGAGATTTAGGATGTGTGCATAACAATGAACATGAAACAACCTTCCTCCATAAAGCAATTTCTTCGTTCTTGTAAAAGTATCTTTAAGAATTCTAATTGCCACATCATTATTTGAAGCATTATCACTACCTCTTGCTTCTACAGGTTGAAAAGAGAATTTTTGTTGCTAATTTTGATTAACTTTTCTTTTCACACAAGCTGACAAATGTCTTTTAAATTGAGTTGTGCTTTTTCTAGCATTCATAGCCAACTTCCTCTTACAATGGATACACTCTCCATTTCTAGAACAATTAGGGAGAATGATTTCCTTGAACTCCAACCAAATAGTAGAAGTTTTTACCCTTTTTTTCTCATTATTCTCACCTTCCTCTCCATCATCAAGATCAATAGCATCATATTCTTTATCATTGGGATTGGTGGCTTTATCGCCATCTAAACTTGTATTTAGTGAAGTATCACCATCCAACATAGCCCGACTAGTGGATGAATTTGCTTTAGGCTGATATGTTGTAGAAGTATTTTGTGTGCTTGATGACATATTGCCTACAACCTAAGAATAAAATTTAGCATATACTTTTAATAATTGAATATTATAATTAATATTGGAATAACATATAAACTATAAATAAACAAAATAGCTTGTATGAAAAACAAGAGTGTTCTCTAAGACAAGCACAGTTTTTTTTTTTTTTATATATAAAATCTACTACTTGTAAAGAGCAAAAAAATCATTCAATTCACATGTAAGTATCTACATTTTTAAAAGTTTGAGAAAGTGCATAAATATAGATATAGATAGAGTGCTAATCGATAGATCATAGATGGAGTGTTGATTGACTATCAAATATGATATCATAATTAAGTAGTTTACAAAGAAAACAATGATAAATTAAAGACCTTAAAAAGAGGGATTAGATAGATACAAACTTGAAGAGAAGAGAGTTAAATTCATAACAAAAGTATCCTCAAGTCTTGCATGCTAGCAAAGTGAGGCTTTGCCAAGTCATCAAAGAGGGTTCTTTAGAATTCCATAAAAAAAGATTTGATTTAGAAAACCAAAGCTCTAAATAGATTTATTTGAGAAAGAAAGAAGATTAGATCAAAGATGAATACCTCTAGGCTTGATTTACTTGAAACTCCCATCTTGGCTCTAATGTGTTGTTCTCTCTTAATTAATTTCAACTTTCAACTAAAAATATTAGAGGTTAAAAGAAATCCAATTAAATTTTGTTTTAGATAAAATCAAGTATGAATAGCTAAAAAATCTCATCTTTTATTTTCATCAAATCTAAAGAAATAAAAATATCATATATAATAATTAGAAAAAAAATTAAATAAAGATAATCAAATCTAAATATGAACAAATTAATTATTATAACATATAAATATTTAGAAAATTTTTCAAAATAAATTTAAAAAACAAACAAGAATGGAGAAGATTGAGAACTTGGGGTGAATGAAATTCTTGGGAACTTGGGCTGATAGTGGTACTGTGGTGGGCAAGTGGAGAGAGAGAGAAAGAGAGTGGGGACTCAAGAGTGTCGGACATTGAATCGGAGATGGCAATGTTGAGAACTTACGAAGGTGGAGGCGGATAGGAAAGAGAGAGTTAGGTTTAGGTTTCCTTTTTTTTTTTATGAAAATGTAGAATCAGGATTTATTTTATTTAAAATTTAAATTTTAATAAATTGGAGGATAAAATTGTAATTTCAATATAAAATGATATATATATATAACTACTCGATTAGGCTCATGAGCACTTGAGTAAAGTATTAAGATACTCGAGCTCGAGCTCAACTCGACTAATTAGGGCTTGGTTTGAGAATAGCATGTTGCTGAGTATATACTAGCTTCTTTTGTAATTGATACTGCTATATGATGGTTTTGGAAAGCTAAGTGTGGTTTAATATTTCAATGCATATAAATGAACCATTACTGTAATATATATCTTTGTGATTGTAACTTTAACTGTAGATAGTGAAGAACATCATTGTAGCTGGACTCAGAAAATTCCTGTGCTAATGTAGTTAGTATTGTAGCATTTCACTAGAGACCCGAGAGCTAATTTTTATTCTATGGGGTTGTAATAAAGGAAAAAGGAAGGGGGAATGGGGAAGAGATGTTGAACAACATGAGGGAATTGAGGTTGGACATTTTGGTGTTAAAGGACCGCCATGCTAGGAAGGAGGAGAAGAATAGGAAGTGGAAGGAGTCACAAAGCTTGAAGTTTGGTGAGTGGGTATCCTTTAATGCCCTTTATTGTTGAAACACTGTATGGTTTTTAGATTTGATTGTTTCTTTTTCAAGTTTACTTGTTTGAAAATCCTTGAATTCTCTATTTCTTGAGTCCCCTTGATTGAATGCTATGCTATTATTTCTATTTGGTGATTAGCATGTGCGTTATTTATTTCTCTTTGAGTGTGGCTGCTAAATGTAAGAGAGAGGATATGATTTAAGACAATGCGAGGTATGGTGGTTGAACGAATGAATGGATAGAAACTAGACATGATTATGGAAATGCTTGGGAATGAATTTTCAAGTTATGGTGATGTGTTGGCTAGAATTTATGTCCTAAATTTGGAAGTCGTAAGGGTATAATTTGTAGGAGGTCAAAACTGAAGAGTTGGCGTTTTGTTTAATCCATCAACTAGCCATTCATATTGATTGGGGATACATTCTATGAGATATGATCCATTTTATTTGATATGTTTGGAAGGTTCTACTATGTGGACCTATAGACTTAGAGGCAAATTTAGAATTCACTAAGTAGGATTAGACAAAGTGCTCAAAATAGAAGATACTTCTTATCATCTTGACTTTCAACTTGCAAAATTTTAGACTCATTGGGTCTATATTAGGTGAGATATGATTTCTTTTCTAAAATTGTTAGGAAAATACTGTTGTGCAAAACTTGTAGATTGAGAAACATTTTTTATAATTGGTTATTTGGGTTTAAACAAAGTTCAAAGTAGGCCAGGTCTTAGAGAAAATAGGGCCCTAGGTAAAATCATGAGAAATTATTTAAAATTATTTTTATTAAATAATAAATTACATAATTAATAATAAAAATATATTTTATTAATAATTATGATAAATAAAATATTAACCTGAAAAAATCTAAAGATTTGAGATCCTTCATTAGTCCTTTGTTTAATAAGTTGAAATGCATAAAAAAAAAACTCAGTTAAAGTTCACTTTTGCTGCCTTTTGAGATCCAAAATTATCTATTAAATTTTGATATTCAAGTTGAGATACTAAATTTTTCTCAATAGAAATAATGGCCAATCCATTTAATCTTTCTTGTGACATAGTTGACCGTAAAAATAATTATATTAACTTCAAACCATCTTCATATATTTTAAATTGTTCAAATCTACTCTCAAAAGAAGAAATAGCTTGATCAACTACACAAGTAAAATAACTAATCCTAAAATCATCTTATGGCAAATATGTTACCTCATTAGTATCATTTTTTTCAAATTGTTTTTTCTACGAATTATTCTTTTTTCACAAAACACAAGTTCTATATTCATTTGAATGGCTATTTCTTTAGCTGAAATTAATGCTGTTGCAAATCTATTTTCTCTGTAACTTTTAAGAAATGCATGAAGTGCTTTTAATTGATCAATAACAATATCAATTTGCATGTCTTTGGTTTGAATGGTTTACTAAAAATATTAACAACAAATAACAGATCATACCAAATAACCATAACCATAAAAAATTCAAAGTTTTCGAGCTCATATGAAGCCAAACAATTGGCTTCACTATTTGTTATGGGATCATCACTATCTTTTGCTAACTCAATTAAAGCATCTTTTATTTCAAGAGTTTGAAACATAATTACTTTAACACTTGCAATACGACTCTCCTAACGAGGTTGTGATAGTGGCTTAACAATTAAATTAGGAACATGATCTTTTAAAATTTTTCATTTTTGTATGGAAGAGGTAAAAACTGAATAAATAGGTTGTAAAACTCCAAAAAATATAATAGTTTTTAGATAACAATTAGCCATATCAGAAAGTAACACATTAAGTGAATGACAATCACAAGGTGTATAAAAGCTCTAGAATTGATATTAAGCAATGGTTTTTGTACACCTTGATATTTTCCTTTCATGTTAGACCCATTGTCATATCCTTCTCTCCTTACATCATCAATCATAAGATCAAGCTTTTTCATTAAATTCATGAGCTCCTCAATAATTCTTTTCCCGGATGTATCATCCACTTTTAAAAATTCTATAAAATAATCTTCTATTTTAATTGGAACAAATGAAGTATCTACACATCTTAAAATGAGAGACACTTGTTCTTGATGGCTCACATTAGGAGTACAATCTAGTATGATAGAAAAATATTTTGCTTGTCTAATTTTATTCACAACTGCTATTTTTATTTCATTTGATAATAAATCAATCAATCAATTTATTTTGTATTTTATGGCCAAGATAATGATCATCTATTTCACTAGCTTGAATACATACATGCTCTTCTCTCACTGGACCAAATTCTGCAATCATTTCAATAAGTATCAAAAATTTCCATTGCTATCCTCATAATTGTTTTCATTTGACCCTTGGAATGCCAAATTATTTTTTGCTAGAGTTTTCACAACAACAATAAATTCTCAACAATAAATTCTCCAATGTTCTTTTCTTTATTGATCTGCTCTTGCAATTTTTTATCAATTTTTTTTATTTTTGTAATTTCACCTCAAATTCTATCTAAGTAGTCATATTAATAATATGTTTATTAGATGTTCATGTTGATTGAGTCTAGCACTAAGATTTTTCCAATCATTACACCCATCATTAACTATTTGAGAACCTAAATGTGAATTTGAAAATAACTTGCAACAAAAACAAAATATTTTATCTAATTTTTTTCAATAAACTAGCCATTTTCTGTCATGCCTTTCTCCATTTAACAATTTTATAGTCTAATGTATAATGAAAAAATGTTGAGAGTTCTAATCTTTTGGAAAATCTAAATTACTAGTTATATTTCTAATAAGTCCCTTTGCAACAATTAAATCTCTGAAATTAGAATTAACATTCTTCCAATTTCAGGATCATATAAATCTAATTCTATTTGTGAAGATATTTCATTTTGGTATTTATTATTTTCTATATGAAGTGTATTTTCTTCATTATTTTCACTAGAAATTGAAGAACTCTCAATATCATTACTATTGTAAGGATTTTGTTCTTTGCACATTTCATCTACTCCCAACACATTATAATGAATTGGTTTATATTCTAAATTTTCATCACATGTAATATTTTGTTTACTACAAGTAACAAAATTTTCAAGTACACCTTTTTAAGATTAAATTAACTCGTCTACTCTTTTCTTCTTTTGGTTTCTCATACCCAGATTCATATTTTCTAGTAGTCATTCTATTAAAAAAAACAATAAAAGATAATAAAAATAATAATATTATAGAAAATGGAAAAGAAGCATCTAGGTGTTCATTTCAGGGAAAAGTGATCTGAAGGGGGGAAGTGCCACTTCTCTGAAGTGGGGGGAAGTGATGTCACTTCTAGTACTTCTGGTGTTTATTTGTTAGAAAGTGAGAATAGAACCAGAGAATTTAGGTGTTGAGTGAAGTTTTATAAGTTCAAAAATGACTTTGGAAGTGAAAGGAAGTGAGTTTTTATAAATTGGCTCACTTTCCTACACTTCAGTAAAAAATATTAAGTGGGTTTAGTTTAAAATCCATTTCGATTAGAAGTGGGAGAAGTGACCCCACTTCAGCACAAATGAACATCAGAAGTGGGGAAAGTCATACCACTTTCCCCGAAATGAACGCCCCCGAATTGAAGTAGCACTTTTTTTCCATTGTTGTACAATCCCTATAAGAAAATAAAAATAAAGCCAATTAACTACTTGATATAGTAAAAATAAGAAAAATGCGTTTAAATTATAAAAAAACTATTAAAATTAAATAAAATTGATACCGTACTTCTTTTCCTTGTACAAAATTGATATTGATTACAATTGATAAAAAAAAATTTTATTGTGATTAGAAAATATAAGGATTTCGACGCTAAGACAAAAGAAGGGAATTTTTTGTGAAAACAATATAATGGTACTTTTAACGCTAAATATAAGTGTAGAGGATTTGTTTTTTATTTTTTATTTTATTTTTTTAAACATTTGGTAATGTTAGAATGTTAAGATAATAAGTTGTAACGTTACAATACTAACATTAGAATTCTAACTAATTCCCAAGTCCCAATATTATCTTCATTGACCCATTAAATAGATTATAATGCCATCATAAATATTATAAAGCCAAATCTATTGCATTTTGATATCCTTATGAATCAATTAAATAAGATAAATTTTATAGTTTAAAAAAAAATTTCAAGATTATAATGATGTGGATAGATAATCGTAAATGAAAATTTTAAAGATAATATTTGTTTAAAAAATTAATTATGGGGCTTTATCATAAGGCTAAATTTATTGGACATTGATGTTATCATAAATTAAGTTTTATAATTTAATAGTTAACAATTTTAAGATTATAATTATGTGGATATGATAATAATAAATAAATATTTTAAATGTCCCTTAATGTCTTAACTTCTATCCTGCAAAATATTTATGCATTTGGAGGTATATCATTGGGGTTAGGTGTTTTAAAGTGTGGCATGTTTAGAATGGAAGAGTGTAGAAAAGGTTGAGATTAAAATCAATGGTGTAAATTGAGGAGGGTTTATAATGGCTTGAAATTGTTCTTTGTTGAATCCCTATATGTCTACTTTTAATCGAAACAAGGTTCATGCGATTTGCTTAAGTGTAACTAAAATTATGTTGAGAACCATCCATTATGCATAAGCTTATATTAGCATGCTTTATACATTTTGCAAATATTCTTTATATTAGAGGTGAATGGGAATTTTGCTTGGGAAAAGAAGCAAGGCTAACGTTTGGCTTGTTTTAATATACACATTATGTATTTGAAGTTCATGCTCTTACTTTGGTAGTCTGTTTCAAAAACTGGGGGTAAAGGTGACGGTTAAAAACATTCAACAAAAGCAATTGTCTGGAATATAAAATAATTTTATAGTACAAATTTTAATTAAAACAACCACAATTTAAATACACATGTAGGAAAAAAGATAAAACAACTATTTTCGCACATCTGAACTAGAACTGTAACTGCATCCAATGAGTTTGTATTTTTTGAAAACGTAATAGAATCACTTCATTGTCGATAGTTGTAAAAACCTCCTTCTCAATATAGATAACCAACCTATCATTCATCCACTCATCTCCCATTTTATTATGTAAATTAGTTTTCACAACATTTATTGTAGAAAATACCCTCTCAACACTAGCTGTTGCAACTGGTGGAACTAATGCCAACTTAATAAGGCGATAAACGAGTGAGAAAATAGTAATTTTACCTGTCTCAACATATTGCATATCATAAATAAAAGTGGTAAGTTAATCCTCAAGCATCATGTGTTCAGCCACTAAGAAGTTTTTATGATAAAGCTCTGCTAGACGGAGTAGCTTGTGGATGTTGAATTTGGAGAACGAGTCCCTTGGATCTAGGCATGACACAAGAAGAAATAACTCTGTGCTAGTTTCTAGGAAATGGTTTTGTATTTCTTGTGCAATCAAATCAATAACCTAACATTACAACAATAATAAAATCAATAACAAACATTACTATATAACTAAATTAAAGGTATTTACAAAACATCATAAATGAATAAATAATTACCTCATAGAAAATATCGACTCGATAATGGTGAAAATGAGTAGTGACTTGTCCATCCCGCCTAGAATGACCATGAATTCTTATATTGTCCTCCATACTAGGTACTAGGATCAAGTTTTTGTCACAAAAAGGCAAACCTCCTGCAAGAAATTTTCCCATCCTGTCTCTTTGAACTCTTGAAGCTGAGCTTTCACAGTTTTAATTAAATGCATAGCTTGAATAATATTCTAATATTTTTGTTGTAAGGAAAGTGATAATTCATTTGTTATCCCCAACAAGAGCCTCATCAAGTACATCACAAATACAAACTAATAACTATCCATTTTTCTATCAAACTTGCCACTATACCCCTGGACGTGCTAAGTTGGATTCTTATTTTTTTTCCTTTGCCACTGACTATCTCTACCTTCTCCAACTGCTCAACTAACCTATCATGATGATGTTGTCGAAGTTGATCTCTTATTTTACATGATGCTCTGGCCACATTAACAATCATAGTAACAAATTGAAAAAAATCACTTACAATCCGATTGTCTTTAGCAACAACAACAACAATCACTAGCTGGAGTTGGAGAGCTTGAGAACTCATCATTCAATAGGTTTACCACCAGAGCAACTTGAGAAAATTGCCTTTGTTTAATGAACTTGAGAACTTATCATGTCCATAGAAAGGTAGACCTTGCCTTAATAGAAAATGCGTCATATCTTGAACTGTCGTTAAGCGAATGCGGTATGCAACCTCCATCTCTTGTGAATGTGGAGCGAATTGGTGTGACACCCTTTGCCTTTGATTTTGAAAGCTTTGAAACTGTACTTTGACATCATTATAAGCACTATTTACAACGGCAATGTGTTCTACACATTTTTCTAATGCTTTTTTTCAATTATTCCTGTTTTAGTGAGTGTATCTTCTCCTATTCGATTTCCCCTACTTGGTTTGAAAAGATAACACCAAAAACAAAATGACGCATCTTTGGTCACGCTATCTTCTAACCACGGATGTTGTTTAAACCAAATATCTTGAAAACTCCTTTGTTTACCATATTTTTTTTTGATGAAAATTATGGCCAATTGGTTGACAGGGGCCTTTAGCTAAATATTCCCCTTCTAACTTGATCTCTAATCCCAATTTCAAAGTTTGTAATCGGCTTTGGTAGCCCCCGCCACTAACAATGCCATCAGAATTGAAATCCAAAATTGATTCGGAGCTTGATGGAATTTTACGAGCATTAGAAGACTCTCCACTCTGTGGTCATGTAATTAAAAATTTATCCATGTCCTATAATACACAATCTCAAATTTATAAATAAATATTCATTTCTTTCAATTTTACACATAAATAAAATATTAAAATATCAATAGTTTTGTAAAACACACACACAAGCTTATCAACTTAAATACTTAATCTATACATACTTAGATACTTAATAAATAAATATGCCAAATAAACAAAATTGTACAAATTTATACATAAATGGCCTTAATTTATTGTCAGTTATAAATAAACATTTATATATTATGATAATAATTAAACAAACTAGTAAAAGTAATAATTTATTAAAATTTCATTAATTTTAAATAAATAAGTATTTACATATTTATTGTAAAAAAAATATAAATAGCACCTTAGGTCCTTAGTTGAAATGGCAAACTCTTTCCTTCTCTTCACAGTCTCCTCCTTTCTTCAGTCCTAAGGGTTTAGTTTGGTTAGAATTTAGAGACTCGTTCACATAGATTTATTACTTATGAAAAAACATTTACATATTATAGAAATAATTAAATAAACAAGTGGGAATAATATAACAAAATTTCAAAAATTTTAAATACCGGCTTGTTGAAATACCGGCTGGACTCTGCTTCTCTTCTCAGTCTCTCTTTCTCCTCACTCTTTGAATTTTAATTAAAATTTAAAGACTACTCAAGTTTCCCCAAACCCACCTTTCCTTGGTCTTTATTAGTTATATTCTGCATGTGTGTCAATGTGTTATGAGTGTATTATATATATATATATATATATATATAGTCACGCCCCGACCTATGGGCCCATGGGATGTGACAACTGCTGCGACGATCCTGAGGAGGGACACGCCGCCACTCAACCCTTGGGGCACCGCAAGGCTAACTAATAACCTGGAAACAACCATATTTACACTGATACACAGCGAAAGTAGCAACAACAATAACCATAATAATAAACAGAATTAGAGGGGTTCACGAATGCACATGGAAGCAACAACAGCAACAACAACAACAACAGCAACAACAACAACAACAACAACAACAACAACAATAACAACAATAACAACAGCAGCACACAACTGACACACCAAGGGTTTAAGAGTTGTTTAGATACAAACTATACAACAAAGATTTACTACACACTATTGGATCCATAATTTAAACTACATGACTAAGATAAACATACATGAACTGAAAAGATACACAAAAGTTAGGACAGTAGTAAATGCTCAGCACACTACCACACCGCCGAACCTACTACCTGCAAAAGGCTGGGAAGAGGAAAAGGGGTGGGGTGGGGGTGGGGTAAGCAACTAATGTTATTCAGTAAGGGGCGGTTAGCACAACTCTAATAGAAATGTATCACAAAAATAACATAAATCTCCAAATATGATACGTTACAAATAAAATAACTCGTTTAGCGCATGAATACATATAGTAGCAAACCTTAATACAAAAATAGCAAGAAAGATAGAATCAGAAGGCATTCTACCTCAATTAGGGTTTTAGAATATCAAAGTGTAAAAATACTAAATATAGAGTTCCAAATTATGGAAATAAGCTAATCATGAAGCCAAGCTTCCATAATAAATATGTAAATCAAAATAGTCCTCAACCCAGAATAAAGCAACACCCAACACTCACCCAGCATAAAGTGGTGTAGAAACCTCCCTAAACCTTCACCGCAGCCCCAGCTAGGTTTAGAGCCGTCAAAGTACTCATGCCATTGACGTTGACCCATCGGTTCACTGCATGGTGACAACAGCTACTCGATGAATATCCAGTCAGGACTGTCCACTCCACCTGAATTAACCCTCGTAGTAATCAGCCGGTCTACCACGCCAGCCCAAAATGCTGGCCGTGGAGACCGTCTACTGTAGTAGGGTATCACCATACAGACTCAACAATAAGCACAACTCCACATGGAGTACAATAGCCAACACAATAACCCACAACAACTATATCTCAGCCATTTCCATAAGGAAATGATAAAAGCACAAGTAGAACTCAAGCTTTTAATACAAATCAATTTACATAATCCAACACAAGAAACAACATGGAAATTCTTTCCTTTGAACACAAATTGCATAAAAGAAGCACCAAGAAATAATACTCATCCAAGGGTTAAAACTTCTAAAAAGAAATCATAATAACCCACAAAAACTCATTAAGAAAGATAGATTATATAAACATATAAATATGGGTAATCTTCTATAGAGTCATGCTTAATAGTCCCACTCACAAGATTGACGATTCCTCTTCTTCACAAGCTAATCCTTGGCTAACTCTTTGCCTTGAGCTAACGCCTCACCCTCCTTGCCAATCACAACAAACAACATCAAAGATTAGTACAAAAATCCAAGCAAAGAAACCCTAGGTTCCTTCTACCAAACAACCCTAAATCGATCCTAGGGTTTTCACAAAGCTAGGTCTAAAGGTTACCAATAAAGTTCTAAGGGTTAGAGCTTCACTCTAATCCAAAGAAATCGTAGAAACAACGAAAGCTTACCGGTGCTACACTAATTATTTCTTTTAAAAGGCACGCAAACAAGAGGATTCGAACACTGCGCGCTTGGAACGTGGAGCACCCACTAACCACCCTGCATCAGGGACTAAAGATCACCTAAGCTGGAAGTTACTACATTTAAGTGCTCTGATTTGATAGGTGAGGTTAGCAGTAATCCATGAAAATGAGGGTTGTATTATTTGATAATGTTAGCATTGTGGGTATTATTGTTATTCAAATTATTATTGATATTAGTCCTAGTGGTTTGTATGATATACCTCTACTTCTTAAGTCTCTTTTGCTAGAATTATGAATGTTTCATATGTGCTTATAAACAAGTTTTGGTAATCGCTTGTATAGTGATACACTCCTTGCGTATTCGCAAGTGCACTGGTCGTAAAAAACAATATACTGTAACCAAAAGGATTGGGTAGTCGAATCTATAGGGGCTAGAAATCTTCTAGTACTAATTTTTCTTCAAATATCTAGCTGAATCAAAGATTGGGGAGAAATCTATTCTACGGATGTAAAAAGAATAAGAAAGGTGATAGAGGATGGAAAGAAGTGGGAGGATAAATTGAGTAGAAACAGTGATAAGAAGTAGCACTCCGGACTAATCCCTTAGTGAAACATGTATTTACTCTTCTACCATGACTATCAGGTACATCCTATTGATCCTATGCATGCTCTAAAAGCAATGTTACAACTACGACAATCAAACACGTCAAGTTTTGTAATTGCAACTACGAATATCATGTACATCGAGTTTTGTAACACACAAAGGTAATCACAACTATGGCAATCAACACACATCAAGCTTTACAATCACAATTACGCTAATCATGCACATTAAGTTTTATAACAGAAAGTTTAACATAGGAAAATCCAACAAGGCTCCATAGTCATTACAAAAGAGTAAATCAAATACACATTGTCAACTAGGATCAAAAGCTCGGGACACTGGAGAACAATTAGCCCCTCATCGGTAAACACAACATGGAAGAGAAAGAAAACAAATAAGTAAGAATCCATGGACTCCCTTTTTCTTGTCAAATCTCTCTGATTGCGCTCCGAGGACCTCCCACAGACTTAGCTCCACTCCAAATCATGCTTCTAAATCTCAACTCTAACCCCCTGGATAGATGGTGGTGTAGATCGTCCAATTGCTCCGCCGAACTCCCTTTCAAACCATAACTTTGGGGCTTTAAAAGTGATTTTCAACACAAGCATGCCCATGCTTAGGCCATGCTTAATGCTCGTGCTCTTCTCAGGTTGGCCTAGGGTTTTCATCAAAATAGAATTTCTCCAGACAGTAAAGTGCACTGCCGAGAAGCACGCCGGTGCTTGGGCCGCGCTTCCATAAGCATGACCATGCTTTGGGCTTTGTGACCGTGCTTCCTTCTTCTAATATTTTCTTGAAGTCCTATAATATGCACGGGGTATAAACACGCCCCAAAATAGCTGAAGAGTTGTACATTAATTCTTTTGATGCTGAATTTGCTCTAATTCTCGATCCAATGTCCTAGGACCAATTAACTTGCACAGATACATAGATATACCCAAAGTAGCATCGAAATGTATAAATCGAATACTAAAAAACAAGCAAAACATATAAAAGAGGTATGTAAAATATAGATATAGAATGCACTCATCATATAGCTTATATATATATATATATATATATATATATATATATATATATATATATATCCTTGCTTTGCAAGAAGTTACTGTAAATTGTGATGTCATTTTGGTTTTGCTAGTCATTGTGTTAGTGTAGTGGTTTACTTAACACTGTTATACACTATACTGTAGCATTGGTTTCACATACAACATGGTGGCATATAGTAATGTAGTACACAAATCTTTGTAACTTCAGATTATCTTTCTGCAGGAATATTGGGTGATACTGGCGGAAACACCGGGAAACAATATCTTGCCTTTATTTAGATTGGATTTTATTGACTTGTTGGGGGATCATAAATAGTGGTTAGAAAAAGAGAACAAAGGAAATGAGAGTGGGGGCAAAAAAATTGTTGGAGTCAAAAATCAATTCGATGAAAATAATAATACTGGTGAATTCATGGGGTTTGTGTGCCTTCGACGTGATATTATTGCTTATTTGGTTGAGGATTTACTGGTGTGTTTACATGTCGTCAGAAAATCGAGGGAAGGACCCTGAATCAGAACTTCGAGAGCCTCGCGAAGGTTGTTAAGGACTAAGTTGAGAATGTCCTGAAGGAAGACTAGTTACCCTCAACTTTATTGTTTAGTATTATAATTTCTAGTTGGTCTATTATTGAATTACTATAGCAAGATGATGTGATAATTGCTCTGGAATGTCATTGCAATATTTGTAGCGTATTTTTTCTTAGGCATTTAAGTTTCGTTTCTAGATAGTTTTGTGGATGTTTATCATTGTTGAAGCTAAGGTAACATTACTTTAACTAATGTCATGGAATTGAAAATAAAGATTAATTTTGTGTTCATGAACTATGCCGAATTACACCAAGCTATAAATCATAACATGGGTAGTTTTAACTAGAGTTGGGAGCAAAAGGTGATGGACATTCCAAAAAACTCTATTTGAAGCTTGGAACTTGAATGTGGAGTTAATTCCAAGCTAGTGGTATAAATTGGTTGATCAACTAGCTACACATGAGAAACATGCTCTTATGTTATCGCTTTTTCACACGGGAATGGATTTGCTAAGATGGGACATAAAGGTTATTGTGATTGTCGGACTTTGTTTCGTTAATTAGTTTCCTAGTTTAGAATATCTACTAGTTATTTTGTATTTCTTTTTAGCATACATACATATACATGTATGAGAAAACATCATCTGGTGAAATTTATAAGAACATCCTCAGATTTTATAAAGTTAGTGAGATGATGAGAATGAGAGAGATATGAAAAGAATAGTGTATAAACAGTTATAGGAACGGTACCCGAGCATTGTACTGGTTCCAAAAGAGTTGTTAAGTTGTTCCTGAATTGTGTTTTAGTTTATACTATAAATCTAGTAGACGGTTATGATTGAGTAAATTATTGTGCACATTTATGTAAACAATTCAAATCAAAATATTGTGCATCTCATTTTTTACTGTGCTATTATTTATGAGCACAATAATACAAATGAATAAACTGTTCATATCAAAATACCGTGGATCATAATTTTTTTTTTTTACCAAACTATTATTTATAAACATATTAACAGAAATGAAAAATATAATGAACAGTTGAAAACAAAAGTAATATTTGAAATCTACGCTCGTGCCGAGAAAACATGCCTATCGATATATTTCAATCAAAATTGTATTTAACTTTTTTTTTTATTATTTTTTAAACAGTGATGATTAATAAATAAGAATTTTTTTGGTTTTTGGTTTTTGGTTTTTGGTTTTTGGTTTTTGTCTGGACGAAGCGGAGACGCTGGTGAGCAAAGCTAGAAGCGGAGGAACCTCCGAGGTGTTGCCAATGGCGGGCAAGTTGCACAAATCCCCCAAACCAAAGAGACCCTCTTCGCTCCATGCCACCAATAAGAAGAAGGTCAAGAAGAGGAATTTCGCAAACCCTAATCTCATCCCCCTTGGCAAGAACCCCATCGTAGCCGACTTTGAGAACAAGGCCAATGAGGAACTGAGGAACAAGAAGAAGAAGGGCAAAGAGGCGGAGCATGATGCCTTGCTTCTATCTACCCTCCCTGCTGCCCAGCAACTCCGCTTCTTTCTGGACAGCTACCAATCCGCCAACGGGATTAAGCTCTCCCCTCTCGAACTGGAGGCTTTCAAAGGTACTAAAGTTTTCACTTTGGGAGGAAATATTATCTAGATTTTTGCTTGAAATCAAGCTAGTTAGGTGCGTGTGTGTGTTTTTTTTTTCACCCAAAAAGAGCATGAAATGAAGAAGCGATGTTGTTGTTGTTGATGTATTTGAAGGAATTGGGACTTAGAATTTATCTTTTATCAAAAGGAAAATCATTTGAAGGAATTTGAGTGAAAATATGGTGATGTGCAGATACAAGTGTTGCAGAGCTTCCTCAAGAAGTGGCACAAGATGTGGATAATTTCAGTGACCATATAAAGACCGCCTTTGATGACTCATGGAGAGAAGCGCTTTGTGAGGGAAAGCTTTCAGATGGAATTGATGCTGGAAGCCCGGCAGTCCTTGTTATCAGTGCATCTGCTCTGAGATCATTGGAGCTCCTCAGGTTTATTATTTTTCATTTTTTTAATCTCGTTAACAAAAAAAAAAAATGTTGCATATTATTGCTTCTTATTTTGGAGTGTGGCCGGCATTGTTTCTTTGATTTACTTTGTATCTTTTGAGTATGGAGTTACCTTTTGCAAACTGTATCCTTCTTCTGTTTCAATATCTGGTCCATGCTAGCGAAATCTTCTAAGCGTTGTTCGCCTTGTATATAATTTTAACATTTAGAACCAATAAGCAATGTCTGAGATGAGGACATGCTCTGCAAACCAGTTGGTTAGGTTATAATTTGTCATAGTCTCTTGTTGACCTTTTGAAAACTTTCTGTTTAGAGCTGTCATCCTAATTACTTTGAACACTGACTATAAGCGATTGTTGGATAATGGCTTAATGCACTGTCTTAGCTTATGGTATTTTGTAATGTATGCATCTACATTTATCAAAGGTCTATGAAATTAAGTCTTTAGATTAGCAAGTAGAGAAATGTTTTATGTGCCCCTTCTGATGCACATTTATGTAGGGTGTCAGGGAAGAAATGGGAAGAACCGTATTTGAATTCTATTGATGATGACTTTATATTGTCATTTTGACCTTCTGAATACTGCTATCAATATCAACTTTCATGAGTTTGTGTGGTTGGATCATATATTGTTTAAATTGGAATTACCTTCTCATCTTTCTTTGACATTTGATGTTTTGTGATAATTCTATGATGCACATATCATATTTGTTCTTTGTTTTAATATATGTGTTTATAGATCCAACATTTTATTGCAATGAGAAACTTTGCAAAAAGGTGTTTCACTCTTTGTATTTGTTTATTTGGAAACTTAAAATCCATAAATGGATTATGAAAGCATTTTCTCACTTTGCTATGTAATTTTTTATTTTATTTTGGGACAAAATTCATAATCTGTTAATACAATGACCTGTGATTGATTGATTTTCCTTACTAATACTTAAAGGAAAGTTCTGGTTTTGACATTGAACTCAATGCATTTCTAATGTTGTTTAATTTTCAATTTATATTTTCTGGATTTCTAATGCGGACTTGATATTTTGAATATCACATACAATTATATTTGTTATTGTCTAGAGCTGTTAATCACTTGTCTGTGCTTGTTTATGATAGATACGTTTTGTTGTAGTTATGTAAGAATTTTAGTATCATGTCATCTGATAAACCAAATCTGTAAGGTCAGATGACAATTTTTTTCTATTAGACTCAGTTTCAGAATTGAGACCCTGAAATATGCTATTGTCCCAGTACTCTCCTGCATTGTGTAGACTAATTCTGGGAAGCATTATGATTGGCCTATTGATGTGATTTCGATTTTCCTGAAACTGTGGTGACACTATCTGGTTTTACTCTTACTTGGATTTATCCTAATTCTGATATTTAAATATTCACTAGATTCTGATGCCATGAAGCCAAAAAAAAAAAAAAAAACCATTTGACATACATAAAGGGGAAACTAAAGCTTATTATTTCTTTGACCTTTTCAAAGTACAACAACATTTAGCAAGCAATATTTTTAGATTAGTCAGTGCATTGTAGTATTACCAATTGCAGTTCTGATAGTTCTTCAACTTCTTAATCTGCACATTTTTCCTGATTCTACATTTTGAATATGTTCTTTAAGAATACGCTGAACAAAAACAAACGAAAGGTTATTAGTTTACAGTGAGTTGAATGCAGTTTGCATATTTGCTGTTAGTTCATTTGTTGAAACTTTTGAGATATTTTGACTACTGACTCAAGTCATTCACAATTGGAAAAAAAGTTCAATGTGGTTGTAAAATCACCTTTTTATTTCTGCACAAATCTTTATGTGCTTTCTATGGATGATGTGAAATATGTCTTCAAACATGTAATGTTTAAAATGTTTTCGAGTCAATTAAAGAAGGCTATTATTTTGGGTATGTGCTTATTATATTGACAGATTGGTCTATATTCATGCATGATTTCATTATATTTGTATATATATAAACTGTCAGATATATGGTGGGTGTGCTGATCATGCAGTGCGCTTGAATCTCTACACTAATAAACTTCTTTTGATTTTTCACATTGACTGAGAAATATTATTTTGCTTTATAGGGGCTTGAAGAAGTTCACTAAAGAATGTCGTCCAGCAAAGCTATTTGCAAAACATATGAAAGTGGAAGATCAGGTAGCTTTTGTCACTTATTTTTTCGATGCTGCTTGAGTAACTTCAGTGGTACACTTTGATTACATGGTTGTGGTCAAGCATGGATTCTGCTTTGTCTATTTTTTTATTTTATTTTTTTCAATTTGACAGCAATGAAAGCATTTCTGATCTAAATTTTTATTTTGGCATACATTATGCTTTTAATACAAGATGCTCTGGCTTCATTTACTTACACAAGTTATCATATTTCTTTATTCTATCTGAATCATGTGATAATTCTGTTAAAACACATTGTGCAATTTACCTTGGTATCTGGTGTAATAACATAGCTTACTTTTAAAAATCCAAGTTGATTCATCCACAACCGGATTTAAAATCCACAAAAAGGATGTTGCTAAATGCCTCAGTGGTTCTAATGAATCTATTTAGGAGACGACATGGCTAGGTTAAATTCTGTTTTCTATTTAGGGATAGATAGTTATTGCATCCTCAAAAGTTACAAAGTCATGAGGTTTAAGTGATCTATTCCTCCACTTTAGCAGACTCAATTCATCTTTAAACAAGAAAAGCTTTGTGTGAATTTTAGATTGCATCATGGAAAAAGATTTATGCTTGCATTGTATAGACTTTCATATCAAAGTTTCCTGATGATGATATGTTTAAGCTCAAGGCTTGCTCTTCTTATCAAATTGGGAAACATCACCTGGTGTTTGGTTTAATTTGGTTCTCCTTTTTGTTTAATACTCCTTGTCAAAAACACTATTGTTTGGTTTTGGTTTCCTTTGTAATTTTTTATTCATTTATTTTAATATAGGTCTCAATTCTTAAAGGACGAGTCAATATTGCTAGTGGAACACCAAGCAGGTACCTTTTGTAAATCCATCATTTTAACTTGTTCTTTACGATATCTTCTTTTTTGTTTGTCTTCTATTATATGGCCACTTGACAGATATTTTCCGTCTGTCTTTCTATATAATTATGTAAACCTCACCTTTTGCTGGACTACTTCAAATGCTAGAACTATTGATCATATTCTTGTTCAGTCATTGGTTCTGTTATTCATGTTTCTTTAGCCACTTATGCTGTTCATTGAGAATTTTGAGGTCAATGAAAATTATGTTGAATATTAGAGGCCGTAAAAGGCAGAAAAACATCACTGATCTTCATAATAATCTTTAATAGGCTTGCTATGTTCTTGAAGTGCTGAACTTGGAAATCATTTCTATTAAGCAATGTAGAAAACACCAGGTAGGCTAGTAAAATCATATTGAAAACTTTAAGGCTGTAAAGAGAGCATTTACCCTAGGTTTGGAATAAACAACTTGATAATAGCTTCACTTGATTGAATTGTTCAGCTATAAATTTTCATACTGTTCTGTTGAATTATACCAAATGTTTCTTTATTGCCATTGATGCAAATATGTGTTGTCTTTTTCCACAAACCAGTTCCACAAAATTTGAAGTTACAAACTCTTAGAATTGTTTGGTCTATAAATATTGTAACCATGGGTTTTCAGTTCGGTACATATTATTTCCAATCAAGTACTATTTTGTATGAATCCTTCGTGCATTTTATTTCCAGGATCAAGAAGTTAATTGATATGGATGCGATGATCCTATCACGCTTAACACTTGTTGTGTTGGACATGCACAGAGATGCAAAAGGTTATACACTACTAACACTAAAACAAATCAGGTAGTGTTTCCAAATCCTCCAAGCATTTTCGTGAAGGCAACGCATTCAGTGTTTCAATTTTCCTGAGATCAAAATTGACATCTTTTTTTCTTCACAGAGATGAATTTTGGGATTTGTACAAGAGCCACTTTCATCCGAGGCTTCTACAAGGTGATACCCGCTTCTGCTTTTATGGTTCAAGATCTGGTGCGGAGACTGAAAAGGTTGTTCCCATTGATGAATAATCACTGCAGTCATTTTTTGTTTGTCAGCGTCAATTTTTCATATAGGGGCCTGTTTTTGCAGATTGTTTGATCTTTCTAAACATTAGGTGTTCCACTCACATCATCCTGTGTTTTATCCATGGTTCAAATTTTAACCAAGTTTTGGACATGACGTCTTGATTTGTATTGTGACTATTTTGGAATGGTCTGCTGACGTTGAGCATGCTCTGCAACTCTTGCGATGCTTGCAAGTACACAAATATGAATGAGGCTAACAACTGTTATACAATATATGCAATAGAAACATCTTTTTAAGGCCACGCAATATGATGTTTCACCATGATGTCTTGGACAAAATTTGAGAATTTAGGGCCGAAAGTAGGTTAGAATTTACCTCTATTACTTTTTATATTGAAGTGAACTAGCTTTTTTTTTTTTTAAGAACTAGAAATGCCTTTGGTTTTGGAAAAAAAAGATGAAACACAGTTTTAAATGAGTTTCCCAGAAGCTGTTCGATTGTTGTAATGGAGTTTCCCAGAATCTGTTTCAATGCTCTTTCTCTTATTTTTCATCACTTATAGATGTTTATGTTAATGTTTGCAGAGAATGTTTAGTAATATATATGTCTACACACGCACGTGCACAAATGAAACACTAAAAAAAATCGTTACATCATTACTCTCTTTGACACACACATATACTTAGGCATCTACAGATTCATTACTCTCTCTCTCAGGCACGCACGACTGCTGCTATTGAAACCATACTCCGTCGATCTCCAGCGACATCAACAAATCCTAAAACCTTTTAGCCTTCTCAGTATGTTGAAGATATGTTTCTTTATGTATTAGCCAGTTGTAGCTAGAATTTAGACTGCTATTATGTCTATAAAGTTGTTCCCCACTTAACTAGTTGTTTTTCATTAGCTACTTGTTTTTCTTTTTCATATCGGTATAAATTCAACACATTGTCATAGATGAAGGATAAGATAAGTTTGAGCATTCTTCTTCTTCTTCTTCTTCTTCATATTTCTGTCACTTCTTTTTCATGGTATCAGAGCATTCCTTTTCTTTTTCACATCTCGTGATGTCATTTTCTATAAAAACCAATATCCTTTTTGATCTCAACTTAACACACCTTCAAAAGAACAAAATGTTGTCATTCTCCTTCCCATTTTTGACTCTTTGGAAAATTCAGCAAATGATGAGGTTATGCCTCCATCTCAAATTGAACTAGTTGATACTACTGCCACTAGTTATGCCTCCATCTCAAGACTCAACTACACAAATCTCTACCAATCAATCAAATCTCAGGCCACAATCTCAACTTAACACACCTCGCCCTCAAAGAGTACACCGTATTCCAACTCGTCTTGATGATTATGTGTATCAGCTTCGGGAATAAATAAGTCATCACAGCCTACGTGCAATGTAGTTTCTTTAGGTACTATTTATAATATGTCATGCCATGTATCTTATTCACGATTTCTTCCATCTCATTAGGCCTTCCTTGCTAATGTTTCCATTGTTTGTGAGCCTAAAACTTTTTCCCAAACTGTGACAAACCCAAAATGGTGTGAGGTTATGAAACAAGAAATTTCTGCTTTAGAACAAAATATACTTGGAGCTTAATGCCATTACCCCCAGGAAAGAAACCTGTTGGATCATGTTGGGTATACAAAGTGAAATACAAATCAGATGGTCCCGTAGATCGCTACAAAGCACGATTGGTGGCACAAGGATACACTCAGATTGAGGGTTTGGATTATAATGAAACCTTTGCACTTACTGCAAAATTAACAACTATTAGATGCTTGTTGACTATTGTTGCTGCTAAACATTGGGAATTACATCAATTAGATGTGAATAATGCATTCCTTCACAGTGAATTGCACGAAGAAGTCTATATGTCTCCTCTTCCTGGCTATGTCTCAATAGGTGACACTCGTGTATGTCGACTACTCAAGTCTTTGTATGGCCTAAAACAGGCTTCTCGCCAATGGTTTGAAAAGTTCTCCCTATCTCTGAAGAAATACGGATTTGTTCAATCTCGTAATGATCATTCACTTTTTACCTTGACTAGAGGTACCGCCATTCTTGTTCTCCTTGTCTATGTAGATGACATGGTTATTACAGGAAATGATACTCTGCAGATTCAAAAGCTCAAAAAGTATCTTAGCACTTGTTTCTCCATAAAGGATCTTGGTACATTAAAGTATTTTCTTGGTTTGGAGCTAGCTCGCTCTCCTCAAGGGATATCTCCATGTTAACGCAAGGACACTCTGGACCTCTTGAAAGAAACAGGTATGTCTGGTAGCAAACCAGCTGTTTTTCCCATTCTTAAGCAACACCAACTGCCTTCAAATTTCGGTGAACCTTTAAAGGATCCAAGACAATATCGTCGCTTGATTGGGCGTCTCATTTATCTCACTATATCTCGGTCAGATATCACATATGCAGTGCAACTTTTTAGTCAATTCATGCAAACACCTTGTCATCCTCATCTTGATGCTGCTTATCATGTTCTTTGTTATCTGAAAAAGCTCTCCTGGTCAAGGACTCCTCTTTCCTTCAAATAGTGACTTTCAAATTAAAGCTTTTTGTGATGTTGACTGGGCAAGTTGTCCCGAGACCCGACGATCCATTACAGGCTATTACATTTTCCTTGGTAACGCTCCTATCTCTTGGAAATCCAAGAAGCAACCTACAATCTCACACTCCTCTAAATAATCAGAATATCGTTCTATAGCTACTACAACTAGTGAACTAATATGGTTACACTGTCTTCATGTTGATCTTTCATGGTGCACTCTCAACCAATGCTTCTACATTGTGATAACCAATCAGCTTTACATATTGCTGCTAATCCTATTTTTCATGAGCTCACTAAACACATTGAGATCGACTGCCATTTCATTCATCAACATCTGCAATCTGGTACAATAGCTACACAATATGTATCAACTCAATTTCAATTAGCAGATATCTTAACTAAAGCATTGGGTCGTGACCACTTTCATTTTCTTCTTTGCAAGTTGGGCATTCAAGATCTTCATACTCCAACTTGAGGAGGGATGTTGAAGATATGTTTTTTTATGTATTAGCCAGCTGTAGCTAGAATTTAGACTTCTATTGTGTTTATTAAAGTTGTTCCCTACTTAGCTAGCTGTTTTCCATTAGCTACTTTTTTTTCTTTTTCATACCTGTATAAATTCAACACATTGTCATAGATGAAGGATAAGATAAGTTTGAGCATTCCTCTTATTAATATTATTGTCCCTTCTTTTTCGCAGTATAAAGAAGATGACATCAACAACCCCTAGAACCTTTCATCCTCCTCAGTATGAAGAAGATAAGCCTTTTTTTTTTTCCTCTCAGAGATAGCTCGCACTTCACCCAATAACAAACTCTTTATATAGTGAGTTATCTTTCATTGCCCAAATGCTTCTTCTTTTCTCTACACCATACTTTCACTTAGTGCCCTGACGATCTCCCAACCCTGAGTTTTTTTTTCCTTTGGTCTAGCTAGCATCCTAAAAAAGATTCTTCCACATGTCCAACTATCACAGGTTGGCCCAAGCCTTTTGTTGACTGGTTTTTCCTTCTCTTGTAAGCATTGGTCCATTTAACACCCAGATAAATAGGGATGGCAACGGGTAGGGTATGGGTAGGGTATGCCAAAACCCTTACCCGTACCCGTAACCCCTACCCCATACCCGTACTCTTCAGGGTAAAAAAAATCATACTCTTATCCTTACCAGCAGGGTACGGGTATACCCGCAGGGTACCCGCTTACCCGTTGTTCAAATTATCGAATTAAATTTAAAAAATAATAAAAATAAATTAATTATACATTATATTACAATCTTTAAACACATGTCCATAAATTCAAAATTTCAAGTTGATATATATTTGTTTATCTTAAATTATATAATCACATAAAAATGGCGTCTATTTAGGACTCAATGGTAACTCTTCCTTTTGTTTTGTTCATGTTTAACCATCTTGGTTTTTGTTTAAAATTTTTTCATATATCTACTATTTATATTTTATATAGCTTCAAATTTTATAAATATCTAGTAAGATTTTGAATATAAAAAACATTATAAGTAATTCTCATAAGTTATATCCAATTGATTTTTTATTAGTATTTTATTTTTCAGGATGTTCTTATAATTTATAGAATAAATTATTATAACATTATTTTTTATATTTGTTTATTTTTTAATTTAATTATAATTATTAATATATATCTAAAATTCAATTTTGATAATATTATCAAATATAAATATAGAAATTAAATAAAATCTAAAATAATATATTAAGAGAAAATTTGAAGTATTATTTTCAAATTAATCACCATGAAAATAGATATTGAGTAAATTGTGAGTAAATGTTTAGTTTAATAAGAAAATATATATATATATATATATATATATATATATATATATATATATATATATATATATATATATATATATATATATATATATATATGAGGAGGGTAAGGTACTGGATGCGGTTTTACCCGTACCCTCTTCAACGGGTAAGGGTAAGGGTAAAGGTACATGTAGGTAGGGGCACACCCTTACCCGACCCGTACCCGCTCAAAAACTAACGGGTAATACCCTTACCTGTACCCTTACCAGGTCAAAGAGGGTAATACCCTCTTTGACCGGGTACGAGTACAGGTATACCCGTCGGGTAGGGTACAAATTGCCATCTCTACAGATAAATCATCCTCTTGTTGGTTAATCAAGATTGACAACTGTAGCCAGGAATGGCCAACCAATCGTTGTGGTTGGCGTTGTTTAGAAGCAACATCATGTTACATGGCATTGACTACATCCAATAAGGGCTCGGTATTTTATCAAGTCTAAGCTTTATGTTAAGTCATGTGTTAGTAGGTTAGGGAGCATATATGCTCCTGTGTATGTGTGTACGTATGGGTTTACGGTTTTGGAAAGAATGGATTAGGGACAGAACTACACTTATTAAATATCATGTTTTGAAATGAAACTATAGTAATGCTTTTCTTTAATTTTCACTCACTACTTTTTGTATTTTAACACCATTCTTCCACTTACTAAAAATCCTCATGGCCCAAATGCCAACAGTAGCATAAAAGGCTTAAAAATCTTTGTGCTCCTTCAATGGCGGTAAGAAACAGCACTATGAGAATTTCACAAGCAGCACTGTCTGTTTTCAAATGGGGAAACTAAGATTTTTGGAGTATAGAAATGAAAACATTGTTTAAGTCTCAAGACTTGTGGAAGTTTGTTGAGAAGAATTTTGAGGATGCAGATGACGAGACTTGGTTGAGGGAGAACCAAAAGAAAGCCTCTAAGGCCATTTTCTTCATTTAACAAGCGGTCGATATACGGAAAGGTCTTCTCCCACATAATAGTGGCTACTACGGCGTAATAAGCTTCGACAATACTGAAGATAAAGCTCTAAGGTTAGATGAAAATTGGCTGCTTTTTCATGGTCTGATTTTTAAACAGCATGAGAGTGTATGCATGGCCAACACACACCTACAACGCCTATGTTCTGCTTTCAGCCAATACAACCACAACCTAACTTGCACGATATTTAACAAGCAAAGCTACTAGTCTTCAAAAGTCATCTAGATGAAGTTGTAGATGTTTGTCATGAGTTCGGGACCATACAAATGAAAGGCAACTAGTTTATGTAGGAGTTCATCACTAGGATCCTGGAAGTGGTGAACCAAATGAGGGCTTTTGGTGAGATGATTACTCATCAAACAACAGTTGCGAAGGTGTTACACAACTTGATTCTTTCGTTTGATTAAATTGTAGCTGCTACCGAGGAGTCTGTTGCATGTGATATGAAACTAAGCAATAATGCAACAATTGCATGCAGTTAGATACACAACAATGATGCTTGGTGTAACATCGGCCACCTTTGTTGACTGAGTTTGACTGGAGCTTTGGAAACTCCTCAAACCTTCCCCACATGTAGGCTAGCATCCCTTGGATTCTGTATCTTGGAGGCTTGGTGAAGCATCTGTTGAGCTGCAGTAATTGAAGCTTAGTGGCTTCATTAAGGCTAAATTTTGAGCTGGTATTTTCTCATTTAATGAGTATTTGAGAAAAGGCAGCAAGCTTGGAGCTTCAGCGATCGAAGAAAGTAGCGGCTCAACTCTTTTGGAAGCTCGGTGACTGAAGGCAACTCTTTACTGGTGACTCTTCAGTAAGCTAGAGGTAGGTTTTGTGTTGAGTTGTGAGTGTTTTATGGTGGTAATTCTGCAGCCTTAGTGGTTGTATGCTTTATTTTTCTTTGAACGACTGTATTCTTGGGTTGATATTTCGAATTAACATTCTGTATATTTATCTATTTTTTTCCATTTTGTTGGTGGTTCATTTGAGTTCTTTAATGAATTCTTGTTGTTGAGTTTTGATGGAGAAACACCATGCTTCATACCTGTATTAAAGGCCTTGATTTAATGATTATCTCTCTTTGGAACTCTTGGAATTAGCCACTTGCACACCAAGTGTTTGTATTAATATCTGATTGAATTATAGTATTTCTTAAGCTTGATTTCCTTCTAGTTTGTGATTATTAATGCATGCTTATATCCCAAGTTATTTCCTAATCCTTGGTTATCCTTGTGCCTTGTTATGTTGGAGTATTTTGTTTTGTTAGTGAGATGAGTTATTATTTTGATTGTTTATGTTACTTTGTATGCATGTTATTTATCCTTGCAAGTATACAACTGCCAAAGAATGCTTCTAGTTTAATTATCATATAATTATATGCATCTTGGTAAACTAGAACCTGTAAACATGCATTCATGATTTAAATTATAGGTTTACATGTTTATAAGCTTGAGTTAGTGAGTATTCAGCCATGATATAATTCATTTGATATTGTTGAACACTTTTGTGTAAACATAACTTTCCTTAGATCATGCATGCTAGTTTATTATATATATATATATATATATATATATATATATATATATATATATATATATATGATATATATGTATATATATATATCGGGTGCAGATAAAAAAAGGGGAAGGGGGAGTTGGGTGAGCTACAAATTTAAAAAATATAAAAATTTAAATAACAAAATTTAATAAATTAAAAATTCAAATAATACACTAATAAAAATATTTTAAAATACAAAATAAAAATACATACCACTAATGATTGCGAAAGGGGAGCTGAATCCTTCGATTTTGCATGTTTTGAAAACATTGTAATATTATTTCTTCATCAATTTTAGCAAACATTTCTCGCTCAATATAGCATACCATCATATTGTTTAACCATTGATCGCCTATTTTGTTTCGCAAATCTGTTTTGATGATATTCATTGCTGAGAACGCTCTTTCAACTGTTGCTGTTGCCACCGGTAAAATCAATGCCAATTCGATAAGACGATAAACCAATGGAAAAGTCAAATGTTTATCAAATTGAACCATCTTCACAGCAAGACTTGCAAGATCATGACAACTTGAAAAATCAGAATTTCTTCTCACATCATGAATATATATGCGAAGTTGCTCTTTCAAGATAAGATGATCGGATGTGGAGAAATCATGAGAGTAAAGCTAAGCAAGTCGAACAAGCATACCATAATCGAATCTGGAAAAAGAGTTTCTTGGATCAAGACAAGCAATACATCTTAATAACTCTGTAGAAGTTTCACTAAATCGGTTATTCATCTCAGCAGTAAGTAAATCAATCACTGCAATAAAGATCTCTGCATGATAATGATGGTAATAAGTAACCAATTGCCTTCCACGTCTCGAACGGCCTCGAACTGGTATACTATCTTCCATATTAGGCACTGAAACTGACATTTCAACACAGAAGCTCCTGACTTCTTCCAAAAATGTACCCCATCCATTTTCTCTCAAGTCTTGCATAAGTTCTTTCATAGTTACAATCAACCCCATTGCATTAACAATGTTTTGATCTTTCTGCTGCAAGGCATTTGACAAGTCATTAGTTAATCCCAGTACTTTGATCATCAAATGCAAGATAAATATAAATTCAAAACTCTCCATCCTTTGTATCAAACCCGATGTTGTGCCTCTTTGCTCTACAACATTTCCATCATTACACACATTCTCTAACACCTCTAATACTGACTCCCACATGGTAAATAGAGGATTAAAGTTGTATAATGTGAGCCCCACCTAGTATCACCAGGTCTTGCAAGATTAGTCTCTTGATGTTGGCCTCTTCTTGAAAAGATCTCATCTTTCTCCAATTTCTCCACAATCTTATCATGGTGCTTCTGAAGCAATGCATCTCTCCTTTTACAGGAAGCACCCACAATGCTCACAATCATAGTGACATAGCTGAAAAAATCACTAATAGCCAAAATGTTCCTCGCAACAGAAACTACAACCAACTGTAATTGGCGGGCAAAGCAATGGACATAAAAAGCAAATGGATTTTCATTCAAAATTAATGTCTTCAACCCATTAAATTGCCCTTTCATATTAGAAGCTCCATCATATCCTTGCCCTCTCAATCTAGAAATAGATAAACCAAAACGGGCAAACAATCCATCCAAAACTGTCTTTAATGAAGGGGCTGAAGTATCAGCAACATGTTCAACATCAAGAAATCTTTCAATTACTCGACCTTGCTTATTCACAAACCTTACAATCACAACCATTTGCTCTTTTACTGATTTGTCACGAGACTCATCAAGAAGTATAGAGAAATGACTATCTCCAATCTCATTAATAATAGCCCGCGTGGTCTCTTCTGCACAAGCCCTCACTAATTCTTTCTGTATTTGTGGAGAGGTCATTTGATTATTTCCAAGAGCATTTTCATTAATCACACGACCAACACTTTCAACTTCTGTTCCATACCAATTCAGCATCTCTAAAAAGTTGCCCCTGTTAGTAGAACTTGAAGATTCATCATGTCCACGAAAAGCAAGACCTTGCAACAGAAGAAATCTAACAACACGTAAAACAGCAGTGACACGAGCTCTATATGCAACCTCCATTTCTTTGCTATGAGAAGAGAATATATGCGACACGCTTTGCCTCTGATTTTTGAAATCCTCACAATGTCGCCTTGCATTGTTGTGGTTGCTATTAACTCCACCAACATGCTCAGTGAAAACTTCCACTGCTTTCTTCCAATTGCTAAACCTTGTCTTCGTGAAGGCATCAATCCCAAGTTTATCACCGCTTGGTTGCTTAAAAAGATAGCAATAAAAACAATAAGCTGCATCTTTCTCCATACTATATTCCAACCAATCAAATTTCTGAAACCACACTTCTTTAAAGCTTCTCAAATCTTTTCCTTGTTGTTTTCTAGGAAAATTGTGGCCAACTGGTTGACATGGACCCATTAACAAATACTCTCTCCTTACTTGATCTCTTGTTCCTGTGTCATATTCCTCGATTGGTTTTCGAAGCCCTGGGTCGGCAATGATATCACTCGGATCAAACTCGACACGACTTTTCTTTTGTGCAACAGTACTTACATCAGACGCTGAACCAGTTCTTGTTTCAATACTTTTTGGTATAGATTTAAAAAACCTCTCCATATCTATGAAATTAATCAAATTAAATATATAAATGATTTGAACTAAATCATAAATTCATAAATTGTCCAATCAAATATGGGGAAGTAACACTAAATTAAACATTTATCAAAAAAATGTGTGACAATTTATCATTATCTTAACATTTATCCACAAGTATAATTATAATTCATACTAGTTATATAAACGTAAATAATATTTTAAATTAAAAAATCTATTTAGTAGACTTATGATGAGTGGGATAAGTTAAAATTCAATAAAAAAAATAATTATATTTTATCATTATTATGCTTATAAATTATAGTTAAATAAACATAAGTAGTATTTTAAATTAAAAAAATTATTTTGAAGAATTATGATAAGTGGGCATAGGTTATAACTTATAAGTTTGAATGTATTATTCTGAATTGATGATTATATTATATGATATGTGGCTCGTATAGTTGTATGAATTCGATGATTATATTGAGTGGATATAACATCATATGTTATTTAAATTAATGACTATGTTTAAATAATTTTTTTGAATTTATTTTAAGAATTTTTAAATTTTAATTTGTATTATTTTTTAAATTTAAGATCTAACTAATTATAAATGAAGTTTTATTTGAAAGTGATAACTTATATTTAAAAAAAATTTAGAGATAATTTTTTTATTTATTAGTGAATCACAAATTTTAATTTTAATAATACTCAAATCTCTAAATTAAATTAATGATATCAATTTAAATGGCACATATCTAAATCAAATAATCAATAATATCAATCCACATATGACATACCATATATCACATTAATGAATATCAATTTATAAACATTTCAACAAATTTCCTTGAAAATATTTCATACATGACAAAAAAAAATAATAAAAAAACAAACAAACAAATAAAAAATCTTAAAAAAGTAAATAAAATAGCGTTTCACCTCCTAATTGCCACACGCCGGACAGAGAGATCAAACAAAGCTGGTGGAGAGAATAAATTGAGGTTGCAACTTGCAGATGGTATATAGCTTATTTATCAAAAAAAAAAATTCAAGTTCAAAGCTTTTGAAATGGATGAGTTCAGCTTTTGAAATGGATGAGAAGTGAGAACTCAGAAGAATCAACAATGCAAAGTGTGAACTCAGAAGAATCAACAATGCAATCTCATTGATTTTCAAAGAATATGTATTAATCTAATATATATATATATTAATAATTTAATATAATAGCACTAGCCACTACACTAGCACCATAGCACCTGCCACCTGATATGCAACTATGCAAGTAATGGCATACAACGGATATCTCTCTTCAACATGCAACGTTTCATTTTTTCATTGGCTACTTTATGCTTGATTAGATTGCCATCTTCCAAGTTCCAATGCTCATGACCAGGGAGCAACCTTCAAGAATAGCTGGCACTTGGCAGCTTGCTGTGTCACAAACTGGGTGGCGGACCTGGCGGTGGCCGGAGAAGGAAGGGGCACCGGGAGCTGCATGGTCGGAGAAGCTAAGGAGCCGAGGAGGGATGCCGGTCGTCGGGGAAAGGGGGGCGGCTTGGGCGGGGAAGGGGGGCGGAGGGGTTCTCAAGCCACGGGGTCCACTGACCTCACCGGCGACAGGGGGGCGGCCGACCCCCTGTCCCCTCCCTCATATATATATATATATATATATATATATATATATATATATATATATATATATATATATATATATATATGTATTTATAATTGTGCATGTTATGTTCTGGTGCTTGGGTTGGCTTTTAAATCTTGAATTTGGATGATCACTTTATGGTTAGGAAGATTGTTGACTGAATCCATGTTGAGTAAGCTTAGGTTTTAGTTGTAAGTTTAGGCCCAGCCCAAGGCTTATAAATCTAAGTATAGCTTTTTTGTTGGGTAGATCCTGTAGCGAGCCTTAATTCGCAAGATTTGTTGAACCCAACGTCGTAGCTCGGAACTAGATAGGCTCTCACACCCGTATAATTATGTATTTCTGGTGTGTGGTTAATTATTTAATTATTTAGTAATTTATTTTATTCATTTATTTATTTATTTTGTTCTTGCATTATTTATGTTGGTATTTTGTTTATTATTCTGTACTTGTTATTTATTTATTTAATTTAATTATTTTGTGAAGTGATTTATTTGGTATTTTCTCTATATGTACTCTGTATTTCTGTGATTTTTAGTACATCTCTATTCCTAGCAAATTACCCAGCTAGAAGGAGTAAGTCCTAGCCTTGTGCACATGTTTTCTGTAGTAGCGCTACCGGACATGTGTGTCTATTTCAACTGCAGTCGAAGATCTAGCTTCGGCTGTTGATATTCTATCTTTTCTGACTTCACAGTTGAAGATCCACCCTCGAGCTGTTGATTCAGTTATTAGTCAGGGAGATGTACACTTCTGGTTTTCATATATTTTCTATATTTTTTATTATTTCTGTACTTTGATCATATTCTGTATTTTTTTTTTTGGATTATTATTATCTCTACAATTATTTGTATTTTTTGTTATTTTTGCGATTCTAATGGGTCCTTGTGGCTCATGTACGCTGTGATTTTCTTTTCGCAGGAGAAGATTAAGCCTAGGATCAGGGGTGTATTCAGGGAGTCTTATTTCTTTTTTGGCCATGTCTTGTTGAAATTCTGAACTTTGAGGTTGTATATCTTGTAGTGTATTTTCCTGTGTGAGCAAGATCTGTATCCTGTCTCTACTTTGGTTTTCAAACTGTAATCGTGGCATATTGTATTTCTATAGGGCTGTCAAGGCTCGTGTTTGAGTTATGTCTGTTTATTTACTATTGTTTGTATTTCTATTGTATTGTTGTTTCTGTTCTGCTTGTTGGTGTTGACTTTGACCGGATCCAAGATCTGAGTCCTTGCACCCAGTGGGGCCCAGCCCTGTTGGATGCAGGCAATCCGTCAGTGGGCCCGGCTTTGGGGCTAGGGCATGACACTTGGCCAATGGAGTACAACAGTAGCATATAGCTTGGATCATAGTAGAGTGATTGACATTGCATGCTATTTGTGGGCTCGACGACTAGGAGTGTAGGGAGTGGAAAAGAGAAGCCAACTTTCATGGCTGTACGTGCATGAGAAGTTTATCAAGTGTTGCTTTATGTTAGTCTTTAGTTTAACTTGTATGATTTTGTTTTATTATGACTCTATGTTGCATGAAATTATGTGTTAACTTTTGGCTTTATGTAGTTGTAAACTCTTTTGAATTATTTCTCTTCTCTTCCTCACTTGTCTTCCTCTCTGAATCTCTCTTTCTTCTCAATCAAAAGCCAACAGTGGTATTAAAGAGACAGATGATGGTGAGTAGCTACAACATGGTAAACGTCTCTCAACCGGTTGTTCCAATCTTCATTGGAGAAGCATATGATCACTAGAGGTATGGCAGATAGTTGAGAATGGTTTTGATGACAAGGATGAGGTTGAAGCAAGGCTGAAGGAGAACCAGAAGAGAGACTCCAAGGTTCTCTTCCTCATTCTTCAATCAGTAGATAAGAGAGTGTTTTCAAGGGTGAAGAAGTCTACAACCTCACATGAAGTTTGGACCTTTTTGAAGAAAGAGTTCTAAGGAACTGTAATGATTATCTCCATAAGAAGGTAAAGGCTTCAGCATCAATTCAAAATTAGTCAGATGAAAGCACATGAAAGCATCCAGGAGTATGTGGAAAGAGTGATGTATGTTGTTAACCAGCTGAGAGACCATGGTGGAGAAGTAACTAAAGTTTCCAAGGTATTGAGAACCCTTTCTCCTAAGTTTGAACATGTTGTAGCTATTGAGGAGGCAAACGATCATGATAAGCTTACCATTGATGAGCTGAGCGGGTCCTTACAAACACATAAGGATAGGATCAACCATGCCAACATTGGGAGTGAAGAAAAGGCACTCCAAACCTAGATAGAAGGTCCAAAAGTTAAGGCTGCATTGCTATCATTAGATAGAGGCCAAGGCAGAGATACTGAGAGGAAACTAGGCAGAGGACGTGGAAGAGGCTTATATAGAGGAAGAGGTGCAGGTAGAGGAAAAGGAAGAGGAGCTGACCCGATGGGGTACAAAAAGAAAATAAGAAGAATAGAGGTCAAGTGTAGTTATAACTACAAGAGATATGGGCATAAGAAAGCAAAGTGCTGGTTAAGAAGCAAAGAAACCAACTTGCTTGAACATACAGAGGTTAGTAATTTGTTTATGGTGAAGAATGAAACTAACATTAGTCAAGAGTGCTTATGGATTGTGAACAATGGGTGTTCAAACCACATGTCTGGTGATCGAAGCTTGTTTTATAATTTGTTGGAACTAGAGGTCAGTCTGTAAAACTTGGAGATGATAAGGAGCTCCAGGTTGCTGGAAAGGGTGTTGTTATGATTAAGAAAAGCTTCGACAAGATGAAAGTTCTGAATGATGTCCAATATGTGCCTCACCTCGCACACAACTTGCTAATTGTTGGCCAACTGATGAGATATGGCTACACAGTCACGTTTGATGAAGAGAGCTGCCTTATGAAAGACAAAGAGACAGGAGTGCGAATTGCTGAAGTGCCGATGGCTAGACATCACATGTTTTCTCTTGAAGTTGATCAAGTTGGGTGAGTAAACATTGCAACAAGCAAGCTCACAACTTCCATACTGTGGCATAAAAGATATGGACACTTGAACTTTCAGGGATTACAGAACTCATATAAAGGAAGCTTTGTGAATGGGTTCCCAAGCATGAAGTTCACAAGTGTCTGTGAAGGATGTATCATGGGTAAGCAAGCCAGGCATTCATTTGTCAGTAATGTTGTGAACCACTCTAGAGCTCCACTTGAGCTTGTACACGCAGATATCTGTGGCCCAATGCTAGAGGAGTCACTTAAAGGAAGTCTATAATTCCTTTTGTTCATGGATGATCATACCAAGTACAATTGGATATACTTTCTCAGGCAAAAGGCATAGGTTTTTAAAGAATTTTTGAAGTTCAATAAGCTAGTAGAGAATCAACTGGGAAAGAAGTTGAAGTGTCTCAAAATAGACAAGGGAGGGGGGGTTTACATCAAAAGATCTCATGAAGTATTGCGAAGAAGAAGTTCAAGGAGAACTCACACCTCCATATACACTTGAGTTGAACAGCATTGTTGAAAGGAAGAATTGAACTATAATAGAGATAGCCCAAGCATGATGAAGGAGAGACAAGTTCCTAATTTTCTCTGGGATGAGGCTGTGTCAATAGCTATATATTTAATCAATAGATCTCCAACTGAGGCAGTGCAAGGAGGGACTTCTTATAAAGCACTCACGAGCATGAAACCTTATGTGAAACACCTGAGAATCTTTGGGTGTTTAGCCTATATGATGATCAGTTCAAAGCAACTTAGGAAACTAGATCCAAAATCTGAGAAACTTGTGTTTGTTAACTACTGCACTGTATCTAAATCCTGTAGATTGTATAATCCTATCATTAACAATGTTCATAAGCAGGAATGCCATGTTTGATGAAGGTGCAAGTTGGCAGTGGGAGATTCTAGTCCAAGCAAAATGAAGTCAAATCTTTTGAGAGCTCGAAGATTCAACGGTGGATGCCACAGAGGAAGGAAGGCAACCATAAGGAGTTGAAGAGCTTGCATTACCAATTCAAAATGAGCAGACGAGTGATGAAGCTGAATGCTCACTCATTCCATTGAGGTATAAGTCTCTGAAGGAAATTTATGATACTTGTTCATTTGTGTTGAATATGGCAGACCCAGAGACCAACATTTATGCTGTGAAAGAGGTTGAATGGCAAGAAGCAATAAAGGCTGAAATGGAGGCAATTAAAAGGAACTCAACTTGCCATCTCACTGAGCTACCTGAGGGGAAAAAAAGCTATTGGTTTGAAATGGATATACAAGACCAAGCAACACTCTAATGGCAGAATTGTTAATTAGAAGCGTGGCTTGTGAAGGGCTATGTACAAACACAAGGTATAGACTTCGAAGAGACCTTTGCACCTGTTGTAATAATAGAAACATTTCATGTGTTTCTAGCTGTTGCTGCACAGAGATAATGCCCCGCCTTCCAGCTCGATGTAAAATCAGCCTTCCTGAATGACGAGTTGAGTGAAGAAGTGTATGTTCAATGACCCGAAGGCTCCATCATGCAAGGGTAAGAACAACTCATTTACAGGATTAATAAAGCCTTATATGGACTGCGCCAAGCTCCTCAAGCTTGGTACAGTAAAATGGATGAGTTTATTTGTTAGCAGGGCTTTGAGAGGAGTATTAATGAACCAACTTTGTATAAGAAGTTGGTTGGTGATTCAGAGATGCTGTTGATGTGTTTGTACATGGACAATATCATCTACATGGGAACAATTACGCAACTGTCCAGAGAATTCAAGGAGCTCATGATGCAGAGGTTTGAAATGTCGGACCTTGAATTGTTGCACTACTTCCTTGGTTTTGAGATCAATTATGACATGAACAGTATCCTCATCTCATAGAATAAGTATGTTGAAGATCTATTGCAAAAGTTTGGAATGAGGAACTATGAATTATCTCCATCATCAATGAATTCGAATGAGAAGCTTAAGCTGAATGATGGTACACTGGGTTGTGATGAATTCCAATATATAAGCATGGTTAAAGGGTGCTTATATCTCACACACACTCATCCTGATATCATGTTTGCAGTTACCATGGTGTCCAGGTTTCTAAGCAAACCTTCAATACAACATTAGGGTGCAGTGAAACACCTTTTTGCGTTATATAGTAGGCTCACAAGGTTTGGGAATGTTCTATGCTCTGTCCGAGGAGTTCAATTTAGTCAGATTCATTAACAGTGATTGGGCTGGGTCAACAGATGACTGGAGAAGCACATCTGGATGTATTTTCAAGCTCAGATCTTGTGTGATTACATAGGCATCAAAGAAGCAAGAAAGCATTGCCTTGTCTTTAACTGAGGGAGAGTATGTAGCGGCAATAACATCGGCTTGTCAGGCAATTTTGCTTGGGAGGTTGGTCCGAGACTTTGGAGTGATGCTATCCGGACCAATAAGTCTAATGTGTGACAATCAATCTATTATTTTCATTGCAAGGAACCCATCGATGCATGGGAGGACAAAAAATATAAGTATTAAGTATCATTATCTAAGGGAGTTGGTTACAAATGGTTTCATTAATTTGGAGTTTTGTCACACCAACGAGCAACTCACAGACATTTGTACAAAAGCATTGTCCATTTAGAAGCATCTTAATTTGGGCATGGACATAGGAATGAAAAGTTTCAAATCACAAGAGGGTGGTGGATGTGATCAGAAACTAAGCAATGATGCAACAGTTGCATACAGTCAAAAACACAACAATGAGGCTTGACATTGTATACTGTTTGTGGGATACACAAATAGGAGTGCAAGGAGTGGAAAGGAGAAGTCAGCATTCATGCCTATACGTGAATGAGAAGTTTGTCAAGTGTGGCTTTATGTTAGTCTTTAGTTTAACTTGTATGCTTTTGTTTTGTTATAACTCTATGTTGTATGAAACTGTGTGCCAACTTTTGGCTTTATATAGTTGTAAGCTCTTTTGAATTAATTCAAGCAAGTGAAGTTAGTTTTGATTCAATTGTGTCTCTTATCTTCCTCACTTGACTCCCTCTTTGAACCTTTCTTTCTTCTCAACCAGAAGCCAACAAAGTCCAAGGACCTCAACACTATTAAACTTGATGAAGTGAGCGTATTGTTTCAGGCTCATGAAGCTAGACTTAATCAGTCTAGTGAGAAGAGTGAAGAAAAGACCCTATAGGTCAAGGATGAAGGGTTTGGTCCAAGAGAGCATGAGAGATTGCTTAATAGAGATCGTGGAAGGGGCCCAACATGGGGGAGATGGAAAGGAAGAAGTACTGACCAAAAGGAGCTCACAATGACTATATACAACACAAAAGAAGCATTTAATGCCATAATTGAAAAAAAAATTGGCCATATGAAAGCATAATGTTGGTACAAAGAGAAAAGTGCCAACATAGTAGAAGATTTAGAGGTGAGTAATATATTCATGCTTCATTGTCGGATATATGTTGTATAGGGAGCCATTTGTCTTATAGATAGCGAGTGTTCAAACCACATGGTGGGCATAAAGGATCTATTTCAAGAGCTCAATGAGACAGTGAAGCAAACAACTAGATTGGGCGATGAGAAATAGATGCAAGTGGCTTGCAAAGGAATGATGGCTATCAAGGTGAGTTCAGGAAAAGTGAATCTTTTAAAAACCGTTTAGTATGTCTCACATCAAGTCCATAATTTTCTTATTGTTGGCCAATTACTCTTATCTAGTTATGTGGTTGTATTCAATAATAAGTGTCTGATTAAGGACAAGGAGACATTTTCACTATTGACCAAGGTTTAGATGACAAAACAGAGGATGTTCCTACTCGATGTGGCCAATGTTGAGTGTGCAAACGTAGTTGTATGCAAACAGCAAGGTGCTATGCTGTGGCATTTGAGATATGGTCATCTACACCAAAAGGGGCTTCAAATACTAATTAAGAAACACTTAGTAAAAATTCTACCACTGATCAAAAGTTTGGAGAGTTGCAAAGGCTACATTTGTAGCAAGAATTCAAGGCAATCGTTTCCCAAAGGAAATAGCCTAGCAAGCCTTTTCACTTTTAGAGCTGGTGCATGCTAATCTATCTGGTCGATCCAGACAAGGTCTCTCGGAGGAACCTCGTATTTCTTTCTCCTCATTGATGATTGTGCCCATTTCAATTGGGTGTACTTTTCTACCAACAAATCATAGGCTCTTGAGAGCATGAAGAAGTTTAGCCTTCTTGTTGAACAGAGTGGATACACTCTCAAATCTTTACAAACTGACAAGAGGAAGGGGGGTGAGTTCCTTTCTAATGATTTCATAGCTATTGTGAGGAGCATAAAATACACTCACAACTCACCGCTCCATACTATCCTGAGTAAAATGTTGTCATTGAGAGATGAAATCGCACCATAGTAGAGGTGGCAAGATATATGATGATGGACAAGAGGATTCCAACACAATTTTGGGTCGAAGTTGTTGCCACAATCGTCTATCTCCTCAACATATCATTGACTAAGCCTGTGATGAATTGAACACTGTTTGAAGCCTTCAAAGGTATGAAACCTTCCGTTAATCATCTTTGTATCTTTGGTTGCATAGCCTTTTCATTGCTAAATCCTAAATAGTGCAAGAAGCTTGATGTGAAGTCAATTAAATGCATCTTTATAAAATACAATGCTGAAACTAAAGCATATAAGTTGTTTAATTCGGACACTAGTAAGGTCCTAGTAAGCAGAAATATCATCTTTCATGAGGTTGCAACAAGGAATTAGAACAGTGATGAAGATGCTAACCAAACTGTTCATCTAGAAGTATCAGAGGAAGCTCCTACAAGTGGTGCAACTCCCATAGGCTAACCATTATGGTCGCATGATGATGTAACAAGCACTTTAAGTTCTCATAGTAGTCCAATAGCTGTCAGTGAGACACATGATGAAGCTCGTCTTGTAAAATATAGGTCCCTGAGAAACTTATACAAAACCTGCACATTTGCACTTACTGTTACTAATACATTCTCCTATGATGAAGTTGCAAACTAGCAGGAATGGAAGATTGCCATGGAAAAGGAACTCAGTTCCATGCAGAGGAGTCAAACTTGGGAGTTGACTTCACAACCGGAAAGAAAGAAAGCCATAGGATTAAAATGGGTGTATAAAACTAAGTATCAACTGAATGGTAGGGTGTACAAGCACAAGGCTTGGTTGGTAGCAAAGAGCTACTCATAGAAGTAGGGAGTAGATTTTGATGAAGTATTTTCCCATGTTGTTAGGGCCCATTCATATTTTTTATTCAAAAAATAAAAAAATTCTTTTATTGTATTTTTTTTTATGTGCTAAGTGTAATTTTGTAAATAATGCCTAAAATAGGCATTTATGTAAAAAAAAATATAAAAGTACAATATTTAAAAAAAAAAAGAAAAAGAAAAAAAAAACCCGCGAAAGTGACACTAGTTTATATATGTATATATTGGAAAAGTTGCATACACACCTCAAAAGATCATATTTGCGTCTATATTTACATAAATAATATAATTACAACCAAACCACATCTTTTACGATAAAAGGTTCATATTCAAATGCATTGCATATTTATAAGGTAATATACATAATTTTAAACTTTTCTAAGATTATAAATGTTAAATTTTTTTAAAGGAGATAATTAAATAAAATTTGAATTTATTCTGAAGTAGAGGTGGCAACGAGGCTGGGTGGGTGATGACAAGGACCTCCCAGTCCCACAATCCCCGTGGAATAAAAAATCCTCCCATCCTCGTCCCCACGACGAAAGGGCATGGGGACCCCATGCTAATACACCCATGAATTTTAATTTTTTTTTAAATTATTTAATATCAATACACCTATAAGAAATATAAAAATTATTCAGCATAAAACTCCAAAAAATAATATATCAAAAACTTAAAATAAAAAACCTCCAAATGTTTATCAATATAGAGCAAACCATAAATATAAAATTTATACAAGTATAACCATACAATCTAATACATAAAAAGCTCGATGAAGCACCCAATACTTTGAATACACAAAATCAACGTGCTTTTTCTTAAGGGCTTTTGGGAAATATTTCAAAGAATTTTTATTTAAAAAAATAATATTTTGAGAATTATAATGGTAAAAATATAACTAATTAAAATAAATTAACCGGAGATGGGGATCCCGGTGGGGCGGGGAGAGCACTACTCTCCTGGCCCTCGTCTCATTTAAGGAAATGGGGAAAGAATCGATGACCCCCATCGGATCCCATGGGAATCAGTGATTCCCCATCCTAGTACCACCTCTATTCCAAAGTGAAACTTCTATATTTTAGTTAAATTTGACAGAAGGTTAAAATTCCTAGAAAATTTTAAAAAGTTAAAACAACCAAATCAAAACAAACGTTATAGATTGATCCACTTATGATGATTTTGGTAGTCTCACTTCTGCAAAATAAAAACCCTTTGACAAGGAGAAAAAAAGAAATTCAAGCTCTAAAGGTATGATGACCACATCAAATTATTAAAAATTAAAAATTAAAAATAAAATTAAAAAAATTTAAAACAAAATTGTCAAAACAAACACCATAGACTGATCCACACACTTATGATTTTGGTGGTTCTAAAAATTTTAAAAAAAATAATTAAAACAACAAAGTAAAAAACAAACACTATAGACTGATTCGCCCACGCCTGATTTCAGTGGTCTTACTTCTGCGAAATAATCACCCTTAAAACTCATCTAACCTTTGACAATGACCCCCTAAAACACTCATCCAAGCTTTATGTGATGCTCATGAGAGACCTAGATGAATTTCTCAAATCCAAAGATCTGTAGTTAATATCAATTTGCGTGTAACTCTAAATACACAAATATATCTAGTTGAGGTAACTTAAACTATATCAATATCTGAAAAATCATCAAACCAAAAAGTGAATTTTCAAACTCAAGGCAAATGAAGTTACCAATAAATCCAAATTCAACAAAACAAGCACACTTTATATTTACAACCCTTTCTTATGGGTGAACTGGTTCAATTTGGAAACTTAAATTGTTTTTAAAAGCACTTCATCTAAAAAACAAGGACCTAGCTTGAAGTAATTAAATTAAGAGGAACCTATAAAATAATCAGCAACTCAAGATAAAATCTAGTTAAATTTTAATTTCTTAATTGAATTGTTAGCATGTTCATTAATATATCACTAACTTTGCATGCCAATTAACAAAGGACCTATAAATTTAAGATCCCCAATGTTTTTTTTTTTTTAATTTTATTTTAGAAAATCACTAAACACCCACTTTCAAAAAAGATCATAAGTTTTTTTTTTTTTTCTATTTGTAATAAATTTTTGCAAATCCAAGAGCTACCCCTAATGCAGTATAAAATTATTTGCACACAATAATATTTGGACTTTCATTACAACCATTTATAAGTTCCATATGGCACTTGGCATTTACCTTATCACATGCACTGTATAATAAAACTTTTGAACGCAATGGGTAACTGTAGAATTTCAAAATATAAATTAAAAAAAAATGGAAAATTTCTATTGTGAAAAAGGGAGTTCATTGGATTTTTGAATAAGAAATAGGACCAATCCATACCTCCCTCATATGACATGCAACTAAACCAAGACCAAGGACCAAGCTCATGATGTTAAATAAATTCAGAAAATAGTATTGAACCACTAGCATAACCATAACCATATAAATACACACACAGAAAACCATTTAACATGTTTTCATGTTTTGACATCAGAACAGCAGAGATGCAAACTAGAGTTAATCTATGTAGCTTTAGAACATTCCGATTGTTTTCATTGCATACTAATTACATGAGCACCAAATTTCAGGTAACCATAAGTACTATCATCAGTGACCATGATATAATAAAAACGATCCAGCCAGCCAGTTCAACGGATTTTTTTCCTCTTCTTGTTTTGTTCCGAAATGCCTCCTGAGGAACATATGATACATAAAATAAGTCACATCGTATTATATGATATCCACAGCAGTGATACAATAATCGTAAGTACAAATAAAATGAAAATTATGGATCAGCCTATGTATGGCATGAACTGATATTGTGGTTTCTTTATATAGCATCCATTTTCAGTATTCTTCGCTTGCTAATAATACACATAACAAAGAAACTGAATTTGACATGCTAAAAACGACAAAAGTGGCAAAGGAATAGGATCAACCAAAAACACGCTGCCTTACAGCACAGATCCTTTAAACTAAACTAGTAGACTAAGAATTTGAAACTATTGAAGGAATTCTACGTATTTTAGCATGCTGCCAACGAGAGCAGGAATGCTAGAAATTAAAGAAATCATAGCACACAGCATAGAGCTTCTCTTCTCAGATGCGAAAAATGCCTGGCAAGTGTTCATGTGGATAGCACAAAGTTGCTGCCAAAGAACTGTAGTGACAAGATTTACACTGAAATCATATTTTTCTTTATTATTATTCTGTCACAAACTGGCAATTCATTAGACCAGTTACATCATTTGCTTCTTTCATTAACTTGTAGTTTACGTCCAAGAATCCTCATTTTTAGATTCAAGACAGCACCTGAAAGAAAAAGCGGGAATTTTTCAAGTAGCTGGTGTCCTTATTTGCACTAGACCTACATTACAGGATCACTTATAGGAGTATACAATCTAAAACATCTAAAAACTCAGAAAACTCAAAATAAGATCTCATTCTGTTTCTAGTTTAAAACAAACCTAAATATCCATAATTTTTCTCTAGATGCCTGAGGTTTGGGTCATTTGCCAACCAAATAAGTGGAAGATCCTGCATAAGCACAGTTTTTCAGAGACCAGAAAGCGAAGTAGTGTGTGCCAAAGACAAAAAAATGCTTCGTGTGTTCTAGTCACAGTGGCAAATAATGTTAAGCATATTATCAGTATGGATGCATACATGTACTTATCCACATATGTATACATTATCCTTGTGTAGACTATACATATATGCCATTTTGTGTTAAATTACACCCAGATACTATGGGTTTGCATCTAACAGTATCAAGACTGAGGATTCTCCATATCTTATGACTTTGCAAGTTGCAACACAAAGCAATTGTGACTATTAAAAAATTGAAGGAAAGCGGGAAGGGCAGTTATCAGGAACTAAAACATTCAAAAGTTTTTTTTCTTTAGAAGGGAACTGACCACTGGAGAGTAAATTCTGAGCATCCACACCAACTATTCCAGTAATTGTACCATCCTGCAGGCAGATTCAAATTTATCCAAAGGAAAAGAAGAAATAAACACATCAAAGAAGAAATGATAGGATGTATATGTGTGTGTGTGTGTAAATATAGAGAGAGAGAGGGGTAATGATGATGATACTTTTGATCAAAATGATAATGATGAAATGCTAATCATTGTAACTTGAATGCAACAACATATAAAAGGAGAGCCTGTACATGAGGGTTGCAGAATATAGAAACCAATCACAATCTTGTAGCATAGACTGCATCTTCATCAAGTCTACCAAACAATACCATGAAGGCATCGATGGCAAACAGTGCCACAACAACCAACCGTATACAGAAAAAAAAATGAACAAGGGTTGAAGGGAATTTTTTACAAATGATTACCAATAGAAAAGAACAAAAAAAAAACTTGGGAAGGCTCAACAATCAGACCCATCATAAACTAAAGTTCAAACTACAAGCCCTTGAGCAACCTTCACCTCAATCCACCTCTGCTTTTCAGTGGAGTGTGCATGCATGCATGGTGCAGTTAGCATTAGTAAGAAAGGCTTGATGCCTTTAAGGTTAAGGTGGTGTATTACACAGCAGACAATCTCAAGGTAAATACATGAATAAATTAGAAAAATATTGGAAATGCAAACAATTAGCATGAACATAGATTGACTAAATATGAACCAACACACACACACACACACACACACCAATGCCAAGGTTACAGTGTAGTATACAGCAGAGAATCTCGATGTAAATACATGTCTAAATTTGAAAGATATTGGGAATGCAAAGAATCCGCATGAACATAGAATGACCAACTATGAACCAACACACACACCGGCGCCTTAGGTTAAACTAGTGCATGGTACAGCAGAGAACCTCAAGGGAAGTACATGAATAAATTATAAAGATATTAGAAACGCAACGAATTCGTATGAACACACACAAACAACCAATATACAAGATAAGGCATGGAGTAGAAAGCTGAACAAAATAACATGGAAGCAAGCAATGTGGATGTGTCCACATGCAAATGCACAATTCCTATTTGGCATAAAGTAAAAGCCCAACACATGCAAGTACAGAATATAGAAGGCAAAGTTGGATCATAACTAACCACATCATAAATTAAATGTTGGCACCAGTTTGCTAGAGCAGGAACAAGCAATCGACCTGCAAAATACTTCACATATGTGAGTAGAGGATGTAGAGATACATGAACGTAAATTACCAGCAAAGAAAGCATAACCTGAAACTAGCTGTTCCTCAAACATCAAATTACCTGATCTGGATCTTCTTAAATTAAGATTTTCTGGTAAGGCCAAAGACAATCTGTTTGCCAGATCACGCGTAGCATAAGTTCGCCCCTATGAACATCCAATATATTCAGTACTTCTTATTCCAACATACAATCATCTAAGAGTAGCATTCTGCAGAAGTTAAGCACAGTGGGCAGCAACATGGCAGTTCAGTTTAAAAACATATGCAAGTCATTTTATATAAAGGAGAACAAGTATATGTTGAATCATGCTGGCAGTTGCCTGTTGCTGCCTAGAAGCTATTTTGTTATGAACTATATGGGAAATGCAACAAGGCAAACAATAGCATGGTGCATAGATTTCTACAATGTGCCAACAGGCAATCATAAAGTATTAGAGATATTTCTGTTTGCTGTCTTTAAGCTACAATAAGCCTAATCTTAGTTAGTAGTGGAAGGATAATAGCAGACAGAGAGGTGCTAAAAATATTCACAAACCATATCAACAAAGTCCATCAAAACAATAGGATTGAAAAAGTGGTGAAATAGTGCAACTATAATCATCAGAGTCCTTGGGTATGAACCCTCATCACTTGGTCTCAATCTGAACTCAAGCTGAAACCAAATTGTTTCGAAGTCTCAAAGCCCAAACTGTAATCCAGCCATCTGACAATTCAGTTTCAATTAATTTATTAACATGAATTATATATTTTTAATATAATTTACAATTTATAAAACTATAAACAAAAAAGAGCAGATTGACAATAACAAACTAAGTAATCTATAGTACAACACCACAAATCAATTATCGTGTGATCAGCATCAAAGTTGATGTATGATTGTTGGACATAGGCAAGGTTCAGGATCGTGGAGGTTGAACTATGATAATTTAATTTCGAAAATTGCATTCTAGTAGTTTGAATATGTTTTGTATATGAACAGTAAGGCCAAATCATCAATATATATATATATTGGATTAACACATCTTTCAGGCATTAGAGTTTTTGTAAAATTACCTAACCAGGACATTGTTCTGAAATATACAAATATTTTCAAACACTAAAACTATCATTATAAAAATAATCCCCAATTTAAAATTATATTTTATTAAAGCCTTTTCATTATTAGTTTAAAAAACACAAATGAATACTTCACCCTTAATTAAAGGGGCAAACTTGCCATGTATCAAAACCAAATAGCGAAGTTTTCTTTGTAAATTGGATTAAATGCCCTTTTAGTCCTCGTACTAGAGCGTATTAATCATTTACTTCTCTTCTCACTATGGTCCATATAGATGACACAGCAGACATGTAAAATACGCTACTTGTTTTCTGCATTTTTTTTTTAAATGCTGCTAACTTGGTGGCTGTTCTACGCATGTCATGGACACATCAGTTAAGTTGCTAGATATGGATCTGAATATAATAAGTTCATGCCTCTCATCCTATTAGCTTAAGCTTTTGGGTTGAATTAGACCTAGATAATATGTTTAGTTTACAACTAAAGATCTTTAGTAGATTGCAACTCTACTTAAAAATCATTTTGTCTTTCCTATTCATACCACCACTTAAATAAGTCAATTTACAAATTAAGACTATGATGCTAGCACTGACTACTACAATATCCATAATCTAGTCCTTTCAAGAATGCATAATCAGCATTTAGGTGCTTATAGATATGAAATTTATTACTCACAATTTGATGATTTCTTTTCCTGTGGGGCTTCTTAGATCTGACTATTGTGTTATTCACGGTGGTATGCAACTCCATTGCATCGCCTGATTGACTTGCAGGTTTAGTATCACATCCAACAGAGAATTGAAATGATTTGCCTCCATCACTATTGTCTATTCTAATATGATCATTAATACGCCCAGTACCAAGCTGGACCTCACATGGAGCAGAAGGGCCTGAACGAAGACCTCCACATTCATGTTGAATATCTTGTTCCTTTTTTCTAATTCTACCAGTTCTTTTTCGAACCTTGTTTTGAGCCATCTCTCCAACATGTCTCCCCCTCTCTTTAACCACTGTGTCCTTTGCTACAGAAGCCACATTTTGATCAACAGGAACCGACCTAACTGTATTCTTCCTAACATCCTCCTCCAATACTGATTTTTCCATTTCATTATCCTTCTGTTTTATATTTAATTTCTTCTTTCTCAAAATTCTGGTTTCAGAATTAGTTTCAATTTCTTCCACTAGTTTAGTTCTCCTGTCAACACATCTTTTAGTCTGGCCCTTAGGGGTGGCTAATTGTGACTCACATGTAGCAGATTCAGTGCCAAAATTTATAAGCCCATTGCCATTTTTGGTTGATGGCTGTTCTTCAGTCAAACTCAAAGAATTGCATCTTGAGTTCTCTTCAGAGTGATCCAACCCATTAGTTACAGATTTTGGAGGCCTCATAGGAGAGTGTGTATCAAATTTACCATCAGCAAGTTCACATTTATGTTCCTTTTGAAAGTTGGCCTGTACATTGGGTTTTTTCCTGGATAATCTTGAGCAAAACCCTGCTTCTGATGTTTTCACTCTTTCTGCATCAGTAACCAAGCTAAATTCTGCAGTACGATTCATCACAGGATTAACAAAACAATTATTAATTTTCTCTAAGACCCCTAGACAGGCATCATTAATTTCTTCCAGTGAAGTGTGATTTAAAATTCCAGATGTAATATTAGGTGCCTTCAAAATGTCCGATTTCCTTGGTTCTTCGTCAGCATGATTAATGTGTGCATAATCAGAACGCAAAATGGAAGGCACTTTCTCTTTTTCTAAGGAAAGCCTCTTTCGTGATCCTTTACTTACACATTTTTGTTTCTTACTGGAGACATTTGGTTTTTCAAGTGAATTTGAGACATCAGCATTGGGAGATGTTTCAATGGCCACAGAAAGTTTCACATCCACTAAATCAGCATCCTTTGGGTCGAACACTTTCCCGGATTGAGAATTATTTCTGCTGCAGACCATCGTTTCTTTGGCACCACGCCCATTTTCTAATAAAATATTCTTGAGCTCTTTCTCATCTTTGAGATGTGAAACATCTAACCCTTCTGATGCAATTCCAATTTCCACAGTCACCCCTACCATATTTGCAGCACTCCTATCGTTACAGTTCCTATCAGTAACATTCTCTATTTGGGAGATGTTCCGTTTTCCTTGAATTTTAGGAGATTGATGATTATCTGGCTCCATTTCTTTTGTTTCTCCCAACAAAATCTTCCTTTGCAAACTGGAACCAGTCTCTGGCAGGCTATCATGCATAGAGGGCTTTGCAGAGGAATTGTGACTTGATTTAATATTCCTGAGATCAAAACCATTTGCTAGGAGTGAATCAAAAACCAAAGTATCTATCTGATGCCCAACTTCTTCAACATGAGTAGCCACGCTACGTTGAACAACACTGTCACCAGTATTTACCTCACTTTCTGCCTGTTGATGGTTTCTCATTTCTCTTTCAAATTTGCTCAGGATCACATTTTCTGAACATGTTATCATGACAGGTGAACTGCAATTTTTCATATCTGGAGACTTCTGAGTTGTAGGATCCATTGAAGTATGAGAGGCATCGAAAGATTTTAGGCAATTAGTCATATTACTTGCCATCACATCATCAGCAGGACTACCACAAAAATTTAAAATATCCAGCACTCTTTTCAAGGGGAATTCTTTTATTTCAATCGGAAATGCGCCATCTGGATTTCTGTTTCGATCATTTTCTAGCCCTTGAGCACCAGATATGCTTCTTGGAATACTTTCAGCAGTGGGCTTTTTCACAAAAAAATCATCAGCATGAACATACCAGTTGTAAGGAAATCCAGTTAAGAAACGTCTGCAAACCTGTAAAATAGCAAGGACATAGACATTTCATAAACATATTGCAAATCCTAATTAGATATGTCAATAGTGAGAAAATTCTTTTCTGTTCAAATACACTGTTCCAATGATGATGCTATTTGCGTACTTAATTGTCTATAGCACCTGTACATAGCATAATGAAAAACACTAAATATAAAGAAAAAGTTGCCTTACATGTTGCACTAAGGTGCAACACAAGAAATTCATCCAAACAAAATTACGTAAGAGATAACAGGCCAAAATTAACAATGAAAAATTCACAAACCTCAGAAGGAAACCCACTATGATGCATCCGAGCTCTGTTTATTACACCTTGTATCCTGACTGTGATTCCATCTGCAGTCTCCAGAGTGTAGGCATCATATCTCTTTACTATGGGTGCAGAAGTGAAAATTCTTGTTGCAAATTGCCTGGGGTAAAGATGTGGAGACGGTAAAATCACATCATAAAATATAGAATCACATTTCCATTTCAAATGCAAAGGATAGTAAAGTTTTACAGATTTAGATGGAGGCTCTCAATAACAAAAATATAAATTTCACCTCTACATTTCTACTGCCATACACATGAGAACATCATCCACTGCATCAGTAGAAAAGATAGATAATTGATATCGACCATTAATTAATTTGATCCATATAAAGGTTGTTAAATAATGTTCAGAATTTCTTGAGAAAGTAATTTGGTTCCAAATAAATTAATATGGTAAAGGCTAGCTGTGCAGGCAAATAATGTGAACATTTTCAACAACTTCTGTCAGCACTGAAATGATTTGAAATAACCGCTGGTAATTTACATAAGACACACACTGATAAACTATTTCAACCATTTACAAGTTTGTAAAACAACAGAACAAGCATGTTAGAACAGTTGTTCCACTCATCAACAGCATTTCTATGTAAGAAAGGGATAAAACAAATGTAACCAATTCTAACCAGAAAGATCAGGACAGGGAGAAGAGAAATATGGAAAGGCACAAGACTATAGGCCTTTGGATGACATAAGGCACATTGTCATAAATATATTGCATATTACCAGCCTGATTGCTTCCCAGCCTGCACACTGTCTTAGTATCCAAGTATGCTCATATACAGAGCTCTGTGGTCAAATAACATGTGATTATCAAAGCATGTTATTAGCTACCTGATGCCTCCAAAGAACAACAGCTCAGTATTCTAGAAGAAAATACTAAATCAACAACATCTACAATTTCACACAGGTATCTATCGGTATTTGCATGTTAAGCTGTATCACAAGAATTCCACACAGGGAATAGCATTAATCTCAAGTCAACCATATCTAATTTCACATTGACACCTATTAACACCAGGAAGTCAAGCATCCCAAATGATTTCTCAAATTTCACATATGGCAATGGCTTTGATTCTCGACTAAGAATCTCTAGTTTGAACACATAGTCAAACTCAAACTGCATCATATGTCATGTTCCAATTCCATTTGGAAACCATGCATTTTTTTTTTTTAAAGATTTGATTGGACACAACAAAGTAAATCAATCAAGCTGGACCAAACAACCATGTGAGACTACATCCATACCCCAAAAATATATCCAAATAACCAACAATTGAACCTTCCCCAATGATCTAGCTCAAGATTTAAATCAAATGCAACAATTTGATATGTTAGATTAGATATGTACAGAAAAATTACCCAGATCAATATTATATCAATGATATAAAATCTTTGCAGAAACCCCTTCTCTCACTAAACATCTTCTACAAAATAATCCTAACCTCTTTCTTAACCTAGTCCATTAAAATCATAAACCGTGTGAATTTCAGTAATTTTAATCTTAGGCATGAAACTGAGACTTCCATACAAAGAGAAAGCTAACAAACAATCCAAATTCATTGAATCAAGCTGAAATTACATCATCAAGACTTTAGGACTGTGTTTGGATATGGAGAATGAGACAGATTAATCCCTTTATGCCCAAGCTAAAAGTTGAAAATCATGTTTCTTACTCCAACAAGCTTAATCACCACCAACTCCATTAGTATTAGATTATTCACCTGTTAAAAGCCAAATGATATGTTTCAAATGAGGGAGGAGAACAGCCTAACTTCTACTTTACTCTTATAATTCATTCTTGTTCCCAATCCAAACATTATCAACTGTTCATATGCATAAAAAAACCTTCCTAAGTTTGGGATGCATAAGAATAATTGTCTCTAATAACTAAAATTATTAAAGTGAAAGAAATGATCAGACACTAATACTTCTGTTTATTTTCCCTACTTATGTCTTAAAAAATTGTAAAAGCTCATCCTTTTTGCCCTTGAAGATAGAATAATTGGTTGAACTTCTAGTACTCCAACTGTGACCAATTAGATATAAGTTCAAGGATTTCAAGGCTTGGCCAAACAAATTCACGAATATAAGCAGGAAAGAAAAAATTCACCAATGAGTTTAAATTCAATGCTTACAAAGCCACACCATAAGCAACATAAAACAAAATTTAAAAAATAAAAAGGAGCAGAAGAAAGAGCCTCACCCGCGCGTTGTGAGGCCACCAACAGCCAATCCCTTCGCATCACTCCCATTTTCAACTTTGATGAGCCACCAATCAAACAACAAAACCTAGAAATTGGGGCAACCACTCAATCACGCATCAAAACTTCCCGCTTTACAGAAAAAAATACCATAAAATCAAAAGAAAGACAAAAACAAAGAAAAAAAACACAATCACTCACCGATCTCTGATCGGAAACAGGAGAGAATGGGGTCAAAGGGCTCAGCAATCGCAGAGGATGATCCGAGGAGTCGGTGCGCGGCTTCTCCATCGGCAGCAGCGGCGGCGTCGAAGCAGGATCGGGGAACCGGCTTGTTCTTGTTCTAGGGTTTTCAGTCCCCTCCATCGATTCCAAGCGAGAGAGTGGAGAAGAAGGGAAAATGATTTTGGCGGGAAAATTTAAGGCTGAGATGGGACGGTCATCAAGCGTGCACGATTTTCAAGGTTCAACATAGCACGAGACTGGCATGTGTCGGGTTAATTTTTCCAAAGTTGTCATACTCGGACTGGCAGACCGGTTCAACAGAAAAAATCGGTAATCGGCCATATGACCAGTCCAGATATACCCCCATTGAATCGGATATGAAAAATCGGGTGTTAACCTGATAACTTGGGCAGTTTAACCGAAAATCGATTGACCCGGCTGGGTCAATAAGTTTTAAATTTTTTTTTACAATATTTAATAATTTATTATTATTTTCTCATTAAAAACCACCAAATTATTTATATTTATTAATATTAATTTATAATTTATAATCAATAAATAGAATTACAATATATATATATTTATCATAAACATACCAATAAAAATTAATATTTAAAAATAAAATCTATTAATATGTTATGGACATACTTTCTAAAATTTAAATTTATTAAAAAAATAAAACAATAAATGAGTATAACTTTATTATAAAATATAAAAATAAAGTATTCTAATTAAATAAAAAATATAATAATTTAAAACGAAATAAAAACTCAATTGAGATATAAAAATTAGTGAATTAAATTTCTTATTTATTTTAACAAAATCAACCAATACACAAACAAATAAATAAATAATGCCGAGAGAAGTTCGATAATTATATATTAATATATTAAATTTGAAAATATTTAAAAAAAATAAAAATAAATGACATTATTAGAAAACACTACTGTATATAAGGTCCCATTTATCAATTTAAATATCAAATTTGAGTAGTTTTTTATATTATAATTATAGCTTTAATATTGTATTTACTAATTATTAATTATTATAATATATTTTTATATTTTATTATTGACCCTGGTTCGACCCGGTCGAACCCATTGACCCCTGACCCTTGCGCTTAGCCGGGTCATTGCCCAAGTTGGGTCTGACAACCTTGAGTGGGCTATCAAACTTTCCCAAATTATTACTTTAGTTATTGAATTTTAAAACATATCAAAATGGTCATTTAACTAATGGCCTGCGTGGCATATGAATAACTGAGTCAGTAGACTTTGACTACGTAATCAGTCTAACTTGGGTTGTCCACGACAGAGAAAGTTACTGACTCACCGTGAATAATTCCACATCATCATCAAACCTATTTCTTCTTCATCTTCTTCATTGAAGGCATTGTTTCTCCTCAGACATCCTAATCTTTTTTGAACGGATCTGTGATTGAACTCTTGCCGCTATTTGCATACATCGCAGTGTGGTTGTAGCTTGCTGCTTTCACAGCATCACCTTGAATTAGTACAAACCCATTTCTCTCTCCTAATCATCTCAAGTGGAAAACTTTTCTATTTTAGTAAAGTAACTGCAGCACCAATTTCTCTTCATCTTCATCCTTCTCTTCGCCTCACATCAACCTTTTACCGGTCCTCCCACGCCTGTCACCAGCCACTCGCCGCCCGCCGCTCACCATCCTTATTAATGCAATAGCATCTCACATCCCCCTCCCTCGCTACCCGCCTCCCATGTGGGCATCTCACATCCCACGCAGGTTCTCACCTCGCCTGTCACCCGTCGCTCATTGTTCGTCAATCGACCCCGTTGTCAATTCAGTAAGACATTTTGTGCGTCTCACTTTGTGCATATGCGTGAGAGTGTGTGTTCTGCTGAAACTGTAGCTATTTTTTTTTTCATTCAAACAGCTCATGTATATTGGTTTTGTGTTTTGCTGAAACTACAACCATTTTTTCATTCAAACAACTCATATATATATATATATATATATATATATATGTTAGGTTTGTGTTCTGCTAAAACTACAGCCATTTTTCCATTCAAACAACAATTTGCAGAATAAAAATGTCAAAGAAATATACCAGGATTAGTCATTTGGTTTGAGTATCATGATAATGATACAAATTTGGTTTGAATAAAAATGATACAAATTGTTCCATAATCAAATTAAAAAAGCAAAAATGAATTTACAAATCATTCTTTGCTTCATTCTTAAGTTAGGCATGTTTTCACTGGATTAGCATTTGATTATAGCCTCACCAACATTAGCCACCTCATGTCCAAGTGCAGATGCATTCTTGGAACAAAACAAAAGTCAAACCTCCTTAATCTTTGATGAAGTATCAGGATCAACAGTTGACATGCCAATGTAGCCTTTTCCATTGCAAATTACCTTAAAAACTCTATTTCTATCAAAAACTACATAAAAATATCTAAGATCTCTTAAGTTGTACTACAAAATCCACAAAAAAGATCATTAGAAACAAGTCATTTACTGACAAAAAAGAACATCACTGGGATCAGATTGCATTGCAATGGTATTCTTGCACATTCTGCTACCAACTCCTTACTTTACAATCCAATATTGAATTTTACAACATTAACAGATCGTTGCCACCACCGAGCTCTCCCCAGCATGGAAATACCTGCACAAATACCTCTCTGATCCCGACCTCGTCTGCTCTAACTCCTCATAACCCTCACACTCGGCTATGCTCCCACGCATGGCTTGCATTGGCGGTACGCTCCCGATGCCCTCAATGCCATCTTCAGAAAAAAAATCCTAATAAAATCAAACTCATCGAAATAGAGAAGGAATCGAAGAGAAAAACAATGGAGATCGTAGTAGACCTGGGCAGTGAGAGCCTTGAAGGCCTGACAGGTGCTTAGGGTGCCAGCGCCATCGTTGTTCGGCTGCTCGTGGAGCAAGTCACCAAGCTGCTTGGAGCACACGATGCAGGTTATCATCACGGCTGATCACAGTCGGTGCTTGATAAAATCTTCACCGACGAGGCTTTCCAATGGGCCGAGATCTCCGATCTCGGTGCTGGATTAAGGCTTGCGGTTTCAATGACTAAGGAGGTGAAGAGGAGGACGGAGATGAAGCGGTATTAGGGCATCGATTATTTTAATAAAAGAAAAGTTATACACTTGAGCTAAAATAGAAAGTTATACATTTAGCTGATTAGGAGAGAGAATTGGGTTTGTGAGGTGGTAGGCCACGTGAATTGTGTCTTCAATTCGTGTAACATTGTCTTCCCATATAGCATTACTCTGGCGAAATAAAGATCATGATTAGTAAAATCAACCATGATTATCAGCACATTAAATCACACAACTACAAAGTCCCAATTTTTTTTCATTCAATTTAAATATAAAAGAATAAATATTGCTCTATATCAAATGCCACAACCACAAGGGACAACAAGCATTGAGTATTATACCAGATAGCCTCAGAAAGCAGGTTGGATTTTGATAGCAGCAGCCTCTTCGAATAATTTTTTAGAGAACTTCGACGAAGTAGTCACATGCACAAAATTAACAGGAGTTGGAGCAGCAGGAGAAGTTGGTTCTTTGGTTTTAGTAGTGGGTACTTCCATTGACTGAGTCTTCATGGTTTGCTCATTCTCAGCCAACTTAATATCCTCAGGATGAGGAATAATAAGCAGTGTTGGAGCTACACCTGGGGCGGCATTGTCCAGTGACTTTGCAAGACATATTTTTGATTGCTTAGACTTCCCAAATCCCCATTTTTTCTTAGATTTGTTGACATGCTGAGGAAGAAGATGAAGAAGATGAAGACGAAATAGGCTTGATGATGATGTGGAATCATTCAAGGTGAATCAACAAATTTCTCTGACGTGGCAACCCAAATCAAACTGATGATGTGATCAAAGGCTGCTAACTCAGCTATTTTGGCTGCCACGCAAGCTATCTATTGCTGAAATTTCTCAAGTGACTGACCGGTGAAACAAAGAATTAGTTGAGTGACCATTTTAATATATTTTAAAGTTCGGTGACTGAAGCGATAATTAGGCAAAGTTTGGTGACCTACTAAAAAATTAACCCGGCATGTGTCCTTAGGGAAACATGTGCAGAGTTTTCAATTTTCTGAGAATTTTTTGATGGTACACTAAACTATGACCCTTTTTCATTTTGGGGTTTATATTTCAATTTGGATTAAAATGATTACCCAACTTTAATTTTATTTCATTGAGTGATCACCCAAGGGAATCCAGTCTAATTTTGATGATCTAATATCAAAAATTCTTAGCCAGCGAATGAGATGGAATTGCCAGATGGGTGGACAATGTGTCATGTATATCCTGACAGAATATTTCCAGCATCTACATCATAAAAAAAACCGGAATCTTTCAAGTAACCACCCCATAAAACAAAATTGAAGTTGGGTAACCGTTTTGATTAAAATTGATGTTTAGACTCCAAAATGAGAAAATGCTATAGTTTAATACCTTGCAAAAAATTTACTCTAATTTTCTCTCACTCCAAATGAGTTAAAATATGGAAAGAGAAGCTCAATTTATTATTAATGTTTTCCATGTACTTTCATTTGGGCACTGTATTTATTAGAAAAGATCATATTGTCATTGCATTTTATAAGTATAATTTTTAAGAATAGTGAAATTTGAAATAGGTATTAAATATAACTAGAATGCCCTATAATTGATTATTTAGTAATGCATTGGTATCTGTTAAATTTTTTTGTTTTTTTGAAAATGAAATATGAATTGTCTTTTGAGGAACCAACAACACTCCTCTTTTTCCTATTTTCTCATCCAGTGTTGAAAACATCAATCATCTTCCTCCATTGTTTGCCATCAATAGGCATGGAGAGATTTTTTATGTTAAAATTTTATTGAAAGTTAAAAAAAAATTCTCATTAGCTTTGTAAAAGATTAGAGAGGCTCATTAAGGCTAGAATACAAGACATACAATGCTATCTATAGTTTCCTAAATAAAGTTAGTACCTAGTTAATTATGTAATTATATTTTAGATATATATTACATCATAATATCATATATTACAAATTGGCACTCCCCTCAAGTTGGTGCATGTATGTCGTAGATGCCCAACTTGCCTAGTAAAGACTCAAATTATGATCTTGCAGTAGTTTTTGTGAAAATATCTACTAGTTGAAACTTTGAATGCAAATGTGTTGTAGCACTTTTCTTGACCTGAATCTACTCATAGATGTAATGATAGTAAATCTCAATGTGTTCGGTTCTCTCATGAAAGACTGGATTTGCCGCTAAATGTATCAACAATTGACTATCACAACATTACTCCATTGATTCACAATGTACCATCAAAATCTCTAATCGTGATTGATATTCCGCTTTCGCCTAAAGACATCAAGACTATGCGCTATTTTTTAGTCTTACATGATACTGGAGACTACTCAAGTGTGAAAAAGTAGCCTATGACTGATTTTCTTTTGATAGGGCAACTTACCCAATCAAAATCACAATATGCTTGTAGCTTCATGTCACAATCAACTCATAGCAAAATTCCTTGACCTAGTTTGCCTTTAATATAATACACAAACCCCATTGCAGCCTCAAAATGTTCTTTTTCCCAACGCCTATATAAATTGGGAAAGGACATGAACCGAGTAGGAAATCTCAAGATGCTTGATCGTGAGATAAACTTAATGTCCCACAAGACGTTGGCAAGCCACTCCATTAGCTAGCTCCCCCTCTACCAAAGCGAGCTTTTGGTGATACTCATGGGTGTTTCAACTAGTTTTGTTCCAAGTAAGTTAGTCTCAATGAGAATATACAACGCATATTTTTGTTGGCATAAAAATAGTCCTTGAGACAATCTTACTGATAAGTGCTTGTGCGATATGAATGCGAAGCGTTCATTCCATATGTTGAGCATTATTTTTCTCAGGTTTTTACATTAATATGTGTGTTTTTATGTTACTTTTATGCAGGTAGGGTTGTGAGGCCGAGTATGAAGGAAATAGGCCAATGTGGATCATAATGCACCGATTTTGGAGGAGATCTTGCTAAGGTTCAAACGCGAAGACATAGGTCGGTGTGAGATGCTAGAGTGTGTGCCAACCTCCTCGTGATTCGAGCGAGCACATTTATTTGGAGGGGCACAAAAGGCGATCACACTCGAGCATTCCGACTTATGCATATAAGAACAAGAGATCCACCAACATGTACATCATTGAAGAAGCAAGTGATTCACGACGTGAAACGCGTGCCCGCTTATGCTACTCCCCAATGAAAGTATGGAATTCGGGGAGCATTTCCCGGCAGAGCACTCGTAGCAAAGTCATCGTAGCAAAGACTGCTCACACCGGCCGAGAAATCAGAGAAACAGAGAATCCACATGGGCGTGTGAAAATTATCCACGCCCGTGTGGAAATTCCACAGGGGCGTGTGACATCATACACACCCGTGTAGTAGCCCGATTCCAGCCCTATTTAAAGCCGATTTTAGTATTCTTTTCTCCATCTTTTCCCCAACTTGCGAGAGGGCGTCGGCTAGGGTTTCGAGGGGTATTGGCCAAGGTTTTGGAGAAGTTCTACGGCTCCGACATCGTGATTCCATTAGGAAGAAGGTTGGTAGGGAAGCTTCGATCGAGGCGTATCCTATACCGGACGAAGGAATCCTTGGACGATGAGTAGAGGACTCTCCACAAGACCATCGACACGACCATCGAGGGGGTTTCTTTATGGATTCATTGCTTTTACATTCGATTTCTTTGATTGTACTAAGCTCCATGGAGAGCTAAACCCCTAGTGGGTGCTTGGATGATTGTGAACCCTAGGATGTATTCGTTTCATTGAACTTCTTTATTATGCTTTCAATAAATTGATGTTTATTGTGAGTTCCAACCTTGAATGTTTAATTGTATGAACATTTCCCCTAGAGTGACACTAGGGTTGAGAGTTCTTGTTGGTAACCTTGTGAGTGAGTGACACACCACGAGCGTTAGACAAAGCTAGGTTGGAGAGGGTTGAGAGGGTGAGTCGAGAGGTACAGGAGCGTCCCCTTTCCCCTCCGGCGTGATAGATTCTACCTCCATTCCTCGAGTTCTTTGGGGCCATAATAGAGTGAGTGGTCTAAGGGATGAACCTCCGCTGGGTCCTAGTTGCGCGTGCAATGGAGTAAAGCGTTGAGAGGATCTTAGTATCTAGGGCTTAATTGTGGCTAGGGACCTTCCGCCTGGACCAAAGGGTTAGGTCTACTTTTAGGAAGAGATTTATCACTTGGAATCCCTAGAGCTCATTGCAACTCTATGTGAGTGCGAGGTGTTGAGATTGTTCGATTTCTCCTCCGGGACATGTATAGAGTTAGGCATAGTTGACCTTAGATTTGGGACTATGTATGTAAGGATTTCCACGACTCACCATGGCATTGATTAGGAAGTATAATAGAGAGTTCTTGCACTTGAAACGATTATCCTAGGTGAAGCATCATCCGAGTACCCCATCTTTATCGATTGCCTTGCCCCTTTCTTTATTCTTACTCTCTCACTTGTTTCTTTTATTATTGAGAATTGAATCAATTTCACACTAATCACTATTGATCTTCCACATAGCTAAGAACCAAATTAAGTATTTTCACTCCCTACTCCCTGTGGATTCGACCCCGCTCACCCGGGATTATTACTTCGACAAACCCATGCACTTGCGGGATATACGCAAGGGGACCTTGTCACTTACCACTCAACACCAAGGAAAAACTTTAGTGGGCCAAATCTTTGCTGTGAAAACATTCATTTAAATAAGCCTTGAATGCTTCACACGCCTTGGAGTTATTCCCAACAAGTATAATATCATCCATGTAAACCAAAATTCCCAAAAAAAAATCCCATTTCAAAAATAAGTAAAAAGAGAATAATCGGCCAACAATTAGTAAAATCCATACAAATTATGAGTGGCTGTCAATTTATTAAACCAATTGTGCAATGCCTGACGAAACCTACATATTGATTTCTTGAGTTGATAAACTCGATCATCCCCATCTACTTTAAAACCTGGAGGAAGCTTCATGTAGATCTCCTTATTTAAATCACTATGTAAGAATGCATTATTAACATCCATTTAGTGTAGCACCCATCCTCATATTGCAGCCATAGACAAAAACACACATATGACATATGTAGACAAGCTTTGCAACCAAGAGAAAGTCTCATGGGAATGAAGACCTTCTTCTTGTGTGAAACCTTTAGCGACAAGGCACACTTTATATCACTCCATAGTGTTGTCAACCTTGTACCTTGATTTTGTCGACCCACTTGTAGTCAATAGGCTTCTAGTTATCAAGTTGCTTGTCAAGTGTCTAGGTTCCATTGGCTTCTAAGGTCATGATTTCCTTAGCCATTATCTTACGCCACTCTTCATCTTTGATTGTTTCTCCATAACTACAGGGCTCGATTTTGGAAGTAATAGCCTAAAAAATCTCAGATGATTTTGAGAAAAACTGTCAAAGATTACATAATTTGCTAAAGGATAAATGTACCTAAGGGGCTTCGATGATGCGATAGCTTCCAAGGGAGGTAAGTGCTAAAGCAAACCCTTGATAATTTTCTACATCAATTTTGAACAAATTTTCACAATCTCTTGGTATTTCATTATCCTTTCGGGTGTGTTTCCTTGCACAACCAACCCGTTCACTCTTTTTCCAATACCTTGTCTACTCAGTTTCTACTTTCTCAGCTACAAAACTATCACGCTCCTGTTGTTTCTTCCTACCTTCTAACTTGGCTTACCCATCACCTCAATTGCATTTATGTGCAATGATGTGTAGGCGTACCATGCATGCTACTGTCCTATACCTCCTAAAAACCTTGTAGATGACCTCAAAGCTGCAGAATAGGCAATATAATCAATGAGTCATGTGAGTTGTCAAGTTACTCGTTGTGGCCCACTCATACCTTCATCATTTTTAGCTTCGATCCCAAAAGATAGACTTAGACTCCCCCTTAATTCAAGCTCCCCATCTTGGTTCGTAGTCATCTCGGGTCCATCTACAATCTTTGGTCTATCTTCAAAATTCTTGAATTGTTCATATCAATTTCCTAGGATCTTAGGTGCACCTTGATTAGAGACTCGGCTATCATGGCAAATGGAAAAATATTCTTGTAAAAAGATAAATCTCTAGTGTAAAATAACATATTTTGCTCAATAGCGTACAATTTCTGACCCTTCCTCTTATGGGGGTATCCCGCAAATACACACTTCCAACTTCTAGAGCTAAACTTATCCTTTTGTCTAGGATTATTAAGTGCTTAGCACAAACAACCAAATAACTGAATATGCTTATATGAAAGTATCATCCCAAACAAAACCTCACAAGGATATTTTTTTTGTGTAGTGTAACAGTTAGCATTCGATTAATTAAGTAGACTACTGTTAGTACACACATACCCCATAACTTGATTGGCAATGATACCTGGAAGAGCAAAGGTCTAGCTACCTCAAGAATATGTCTATGCTTGCGCTTGACTCTCCTATTTTGTTGGGGTGTGTCTATGCAACTTGCCCCATGAATTATGTCATTTTCACTATAAAAAAACTCTCATTTGCCCCCAAACTCAAACCCATTATCACTTTAAATCCTTTTTCCATTTCTCCCGAATTGAATTTTAATAAGTTTGCAAAAATCCATGAGCAACTAGCTAGCTTCAGTCATCTCAGTCATTAGATACACACAAACATCTTAATTGTAAACATCCACCAAGCTAAGAAAGTAATATGCACTACATGATGATAATGTCTTATATGGTCCCCATAAATCACAATGAGTCAACTCAAAGTAATCAACTGCATTACTCTTATTTTTATCTTGCTCTATAGTATGTGTAATAAATAAGATTGCTCCTGGAATCAAAATATCAATATCTGATATAAAAGATAGATATGGCAACTTGAATGATGTCCTAGTCATCTTTGGTAGACAATGCTTGAGTACCCCCTCTCTTCCTCTTCCTCTCCCCACAAGGTTTATGTGGAACATGATTTGAAAATTTTAATGATTTGAAAATCTTAGAAATCAATAGATGAATAAATATCAAGTTGTATATTAAATTCAGGATATAAAGTACATCAAACAACTCCATCTCTAGACTTAAAGTAGCGCAACCAACCATCGTCGCCTTTGTCTTAGACCTGTTAGGTAAACAAACCAACATCGAACTCATTTTTTTGAGCTCTCGTAGCAAGTCTTTCTTACCCAACATGTGGTTTGAGGCTTCACTATCAAGTATCCACGTAAAGGTTTAAAAAATTTATGAGAAAGTTAGTCCGAGCCTTCACTAAAATGGTCTAGGAAGGTTAGTAATTTCTAAAATTTCTCGTGAGATAAGCTTGGGATGGTCGAACTACTGCTTTCCTTAATGAAAGAAAAAATTGTTGTGGTGTTGGCTTGTCCTTATCCAGCTTGCCCTCGGCCTTGGCTTATATCAGTCTTCTCTCATCCCTTCTTGCCCTTGTGCTAGGTTGGGTATCCATTGAGCTCAAAAAATTAGTAACCTCATACCCAAACTTGTTATAGAAAGTGCACTTCTTCTCACCTCTGACTCATAGTCTCAACCAAACCAAAGATGGCACTCTATCTTTTGTTGTATCTTACACCTCCTAGGAAACCACTTAGCTCATCCCACATTCCTTTCAACTTTGTGTAATGCGTCATTACATTCATCCCTTGTTGCTAGAGAGATGCTAACTCTTTAGTTCATTAGCCCTTAGAAGAATCCCAATTGAGAATCCGTCCCTCAAATCATATCACAATGCCTTCGCAGCCTCCAAATATATAATGCTCAGCTGAATTTTTTTTTAATGGAGTTGAAGAACATCCATGAAATCAACATCGAGTTGCAAGAATGCCAGCATTTGGCCTCTGACATGCCAATCATAGGTTTGGTTAAGGTTCTATTAACAAAACCAAGCTTGTTCCTGCCCTTGAGAGCGTTTATCATCACCTTCTCCCACATGTCAAAATTGTCTTCATTTAGTAATCAAGATGTGATCGTGGCACCCAAGTTGTCAGATAGATGTAAGAAGGAGAGGAGATGTCCACTTCCTTCTTAGAAGTAGTCAAAATAAAAAAAGAACAAGGGTTATCAAAACCTTAGTTCTACTGAGCCTGTTGTTGTGTGAAGAAAAAGAAGATTTGTTATACTGTATTGGCCGATTAGGGCCTCTGAAAGCGCGGTGGTGGTGGTTTGACAAAGAGATAACTGGTAAGATTTTTTAGGCCTTCTTTGATACCATGTAAAAGATTAGAGAGGAATAATTTTCTTGATTTCATAAACACTAGAATACAAGATATATAATGTTATCTCTATTTACCTAAATAAAGCAAATACCTAATTAACTCTGTAGTTATCTTTTAAACATATACTACATCAAATATTACAAATTGACAAATTTTCTTGAAAAGATTCAAGTGAAATCTTCATTTGAAAAAAAAAAAATTAGAAAGATATCAAAGAAAAACTCATCTTTCTTGAAACCTATGAAGCAACATTTTCTTGCTCCACATCAACTTTTTCTCTCTTTCCCTTATGTATATATTTTGATGCCTCTTCAAACTCGAAGTGTTAGGCTAACAAAGATGGCTTCCATCTCCTTGCAATGCTAACTAACAAAGTATTACCATCTTTTTGCGAACTTATAAGCTCACCATTGTAAAAGGAATCCATAAAGATATTTCATCTACTTCATTCCCCCGGCAAAATTAACTTTCCCTAAGATGTCAAAAATGTGTTACTTCAATCGCATTTTATCTTTTTTTTTTCATTTTTCATTTTGTTGTTTTTATTTCTAAATCATGAAAATGTTTAATTATTATTTATTTGCTATCTTTAGAATTTCTTTAATAATCTGGTGGTGGATAAGATATTTTATTATTTTATTATTAAGTTTGAGATATATCTCATGAGAACTCCACATGTTATTCTTATCATTTTTTCATTATTTTGGATTTGATTTAAATTAAATAATTAAGCTTTAATTCAAATAAAACCCAAATAGACTGCAACATTGAATAAGGACTAGAAGTAGAATGAATCTTATGAAGTTGGTTTAATTTGTGTATCTCATCATCAACATCATCATTTACCATTTTTTTATGTATTAACTATTTAATTGTAACTCAAATTAAGTAAATCGTAACACAAGAATAATAAATTCCTATAGTTGTGAATAAATAGTATCACATGATATCACCTAAATATACCAAAAATTCTAGAAATGAAGCACTATATAGTATAAATAATACATTGTTTAAAACTAAACAATTATTTGTTACTTTATAACAATAAAGTAGTTACAATATATGCTATATATTGAATATCTTATCAAGTTGACTATATATATATTCATGACTGGAAATGAAAAATGTAGAAGATTGGGATTGTTAGAATAAGTTCCCTTTAAAGAGATAGTTACCAATTCATTTTCCAAAATCGAATCCTATGTGTCATGATAGTTATGGGAGAAAAAAATGTAGATTCCATAGTTAAATAATAAATTGTAAATAAAAATTAACAAATAATAATAAATTGTTCAATAAAATTGATAAACTTTGAATATGATTTATTACATTGTAGAAAAAAATAAACTATTTACATGATACATTTAGGCCTTGTTTGGGTTGGTTTAAAAAAAAAGTATTTTTTTTTTAAATCTGTAGAAGTACTTTTTTCAAAAGTGCTTTTCAGAGTAAGTTAAAGTGCTTTTCAGTATTTTATGTTTGGATAAGCTAATAGAGATGTACTTTTATATGTGTGAGATTGTTTGGATGTAGATTTTTAAAAGGGCTTTTAGAGGTGGCAAATTACTAAAATGTGCATTTACTTTGCTTTCATTGAGTTACTATTATACATTGTTATTAATAATGATAATGAAATTACTAATGATAATAATAATAACAACTTAATGAAATATTATTATAATTATAATTACAATTATTATATTATTATTACTTAATGTATCATAATAATAATAATAATAATAATAATAATAATAATATTATTATTATTATTATTATTATTATTATTATTATTATGTTTTAATTATTAGAACTCTGTTATTAAAAAAACCTAAAATTCTACCCCCGGATCGGGGTTATAATTCCCTTATTAAAACAAACCCTAAATTCTAACCTAGATGTTGGAGTTAGGAATCTTGTTATTTAAAAAAACCTAAAGTTCTAACCCCAGCATTGGGGTTAGAATTCCCTTATTAAAAAAAAACAATAAGTTCTAATCCTGATGCCGGGGTTAAGAACCCCGTTATTAAAAAAGAAAAATCCAAAAAAACCTAAACAAAACTTAAAAAGATTATTTACTTAATATATTTAATTAAATCAATAAATTATCAAATTTAGATATTATTTTAAATATTTAATTATATTAATTAAAATTAATATTGATATTTATAATAATTAGATATTTTTAAAAATATAATTAAATTTTGTGCAATTGGTGACTTACAACAAAAATTAACAATAACAACAACAACAATAGCAACAACATCCCAACATCATTGATAAAATAAAAAAAAAATTATCTAAAATTTTCAACTTCACAACAACCATAATATGAATATTGTCGTTACTAAATTATAAGAAGATTAACTTTAGCAACATTAAGGTTTAACAACAACTAACATCACAAACATTAAATTACAACATATAAAAGATAGGGGACAAATATTTTTTTTAACACATTGATTGGAGAGTTGATCCCGAATATTGTTCCTAAGTGTGATCATTTGTTGAGTGTCCTCATTGGTAGGTTGTTTTCATACAAATGAACTTTCACTATCATCATCTTCAAAGCTACATTCTCCTTCTTGAATTTGGTTGATGTCTTCAAGACTCTCAAGAACATCCAAATCATCACTACCCATTCTACAAATAAAATTATGGAGAGCAAAACATGAATATATAATTCGGAATTGAACCTTCATAGTATACTTGGTCATATTTTGTAGGGTCCTCCATCTTGCTTTGCAAACTCCAAATGTTCTTTTTATAACACTTCTCAAACTCGAGTGTTGATAGTTGAATACTTCATTTGGAGACCTAAAGGCACGGGACATCCTAAATTGTGAAATGTGATATCTTGCACTCTTGTATGACCCCAAAAAATCCTTTCATCATAGGATTCCCACAATCCACAAAGTAGTATTTCCCTACAATAGTATAATACAATAAGAAATGAAATATAGAACATAGATATTAAAATTAATTTCAAGTAAATGTGAACCTTCGGGAGGTTGATAAAATTTCAAAGATGGATTTCTCAAAGCCTCCATTAATATACGTGTGTCATGTGACGATCCCTCCCATCCAATAAGAGCAAATGGGAAGCATATATTAAAGTCATATGCAGCTAGAATATTTGTTGATGTGTACCCTTTCCTATTCATAAATGGAACTTGTTTCTCAGCCGGGACAAGAATGCCCACATGTGTTCCATCTATTGCATCTATGCAGTCTTTGAAGTAAGGCCAATATCTAACATCACCCTGGATGTAATCCTCCACATCTCTGAAATTTTCATCTACGGGTTTGATAATATCATTTCCAAGTTTGTGGACAGCTTTTAGCCCTCAATGAAACTGCATGTGCACTGTTTCTCCAGAATGTTAAAATCTATTCTCCACATTTCTATAAGTAGCTCCTTGTCCGAGTATGTACAGGAACATTATCACTGATTCTTCTATAGTAACATTTCTCATATGTTGTAAACCATACTTTTGAGTAAGTTCAACCACCAATCTTCTAAATATAGTTTTATTCATCCGGACTTGCTCAAATAAACGACTATCTGATCCGTTCATTATTTCATGAACCCACCTACGACCAGTTAATGAAGATGTCCTCTTCTCTCCCATCAACATTGATTTCATATACTGGTACCGTGCAGCTACAGTATATGCATACATCCTTCCAATGTACTCATCCATATGCATATCCAAATTATTAGCTCTTTCTTCTAAATCAAACATTGATTCTTTAGATTCGGTATCTGAATTGGACAAGAACTCCATTGAGGTTTTACACCTACATAAACAATATAAAATGTTTAATTCCATGTATAACACAAGAAAAAAAAACTCAACACAAAGGTACGAATAAACAAAATGAAATACCATACAAAAGTTTAGTATAAAACAAAAGTATGACAATTGTCTAATATAATATTTCAATGTTAAAAGTGAAACATGTGAAAAGTTCAAGACAATGTTGGACACATAAACTGAACACATAAATCAAAAACATAAAGCAAAGACATAATAATTATTTGATGATGTAAGCAAAATATTAAAAAAAAATCCAAATTAAGTTCCCCTGGAAAAATTATTATCCGTCAAAGTCAAAGGCGGGTGTGGCCGTCCACACTGAAAGTGTGACACCAACCTGCAGCAAGTGATGGATCCTTTTCCATTAGTGCCACAAAAGTCTCCCTATGATATTTTTTTGCAAACAACCTCACCATAAGAAAGTAATGTGGACTTCCTCATTCTATCCTTGGGATTGTGTCCAACAAATCCACACATCTAGTTATACTTCAACGATCATCATTCTCAACTCTTACATTACTTGTACATGACATGTTATCCATCCCAGAGAGTACGTGGTTAAATGATTCCTGTAGTTTCTCTTTAGCACTTTTTTCTTTTCTCTTTGTGATGTTTTTTTGTCTCTTTCTAGCTTGTGCTTTATTGGTTTCTTCTTGCGTGGCATCATTGTATTGCTGAGGACTATCACCATCATCATCAAAGTTATCTACCTCTACATCTACGTCATTCATCCAAGCATAAGCATTTTTGTTAGAAACTTCATTCTCTAATGATGGTTCTGCATATGGTACCAATGCCATGTAGCATGTTGCCACCGCATCTTTGAAGTATATCTCCTTCATGTCTAAGAACTTTGGATCCTCATTCTTCCATTTCAGATATTTTGGGTTTTCCTGCTATAATACAATAAAAAAAACAAACAATGTGTTATTATTTTTTTGAAATAAAAATTACATAATAAATAAATTACTAAATTATTTTGACCTTACTTGTCCAGTTCTCTCCCACCAATCATCACTTGCTAAAACTGTCATCTTAACAGAATCCCAACTAAGCCATGTTTGGTACTCCACTAGCTTTGCCCATATACCAAACTCTTTCTTGAAAGAGTCCCACTTGCTTTCCAGTTTCTTGTAGTTGTAACTCACCCCTGTTCTCCTAGCAAACTTTGCCATTACATTTTTCCAACCTCCTTTTGTAAAGTGTGTGTGTGGCCTATTACCAATCTAGACCTCCTCGACACATATTTTTAAGAACATTTCAGTATTTGTGTCACCCCATCTTGCTTTTGGAGTATTTTTACTTGCAACCACATTCACATCACCCATATTTGTCCCTTGTACAATTATTTTGGGTGGTAGTTTTGAAGCCATGTTAAAAAATATTTATAATCTTGAGCCCTTAATAAAAAATAAACATAATGAAACCAACCTCTTTTAGTAAATATCTTAACCACATATAACAATCTCAATAATATTATTTTACTTGAATGTGATTTCCATAGAGTTTGTAATACAAAGCAAAGTCTTTCCTAAACTAGATATTTATTGGATACCATCAATAAAAGTCAATGTAATACTGCATAAAGAGCTAGTTTATATCAACCATTTTAAAAATATTCTAATCAAAGACAATGTTTGAAAAAAATCATAATATATATATAATATTTTTTGAGAATGCAATATGTTGAGAAACTATGTCAATAATTTAATATGTGATAACCAAGCAGATATATTCCAGCTAGTTTACATTTATCTAAATTAAAAGTAATTAATTTTAAAACTATTTTGATCAAAGACAAAGTTTAAAAAAAATTAACTAAATGTTCAGTTCTCACCCATGCATGCTTAATACATATTTCTCAAAAATTTTACTGCAACTGCAAAAGTTGAACCATATGGATTAATTAATTTGAACAAAACTGAATAGAATGCCCAATGGCAACATATCTTTTTTTTTTAGTTTGCACCGTAGGCTAACTGGTCTACTTATATGCATAACTCGTTCATTGAAACCTTCCAATAGCTTAAGAGGAAAGTAATATCTATTGACGTGTTCTTGAATTTTTTAATGCTTGGTGCTAACACTTCCCAATGTTCAAGAGTCCATATGCTTTTCTTGCAGGAGTGCACCAGTTTATTGCATACTTAGTGGAGCTTGTTTATATGTTTAAGTGGCACCAAAAGTTTTAATGAATTCTCAATATTGTAAATGCACCCCATTACTTGCCTTTCAAGTTGATTATTACATGTGTATTTCAATGACTAGCAATTACAACTTGTTTCTACTTTTTAAGGTTTATTGTGAGCATTGTTTCTTCTTCTTTCCCTTATAGGTAGGATCTATTGAAGGAAGGGTTGGTGTCCATCATTTGGATGATTCTCAGCAAAGTAAAAACTTCACATTCAAGTGCCATAGAGAGGGCAGTGAGATCTATTCAGTCAATCCATTGAATTTCCATCTTGTAAGATCCTTTAGAAATTATAACTTTTTTTAATCTCTTGAATGCTACTGCTGTTGTTGTTGTTGTTGTTGTTGTTGTTGTTGTTTTCTTTAAACAATGTCATGTAGTCTTGCTTTCTTACTTATCATTATTTTTTCTATTGACATAACAAGCATTTTCCTTTCAAGACCTGGTGATGAGTGATTAAATTTATCTAATCAGCTTGTTACTTTTTTGAGTTATTCTTCATTTTGTAGATAACATCAAGCCGGTTTGAGTTCACCAATGCTTGAATCCTCAATAAGTTGGGGCCCCCCTACTCATATTTCCTTACTTAAACCACAAAAGTGCAAGATCATCATAAAAAATCCACGAATGCCACAAATTCTTCTTCAAGTTCTGTTTCATTCCTCAATTCTAACAACTAATGGATCCAATTAATTGTTCAAACTTTCCTACATCCTTCAGAATAACCCAATTCATACCTCATTCATCTGTATTCCATTTTATTCTCATTTTTGCTTTAACATGAACCATCCAAGGATCATTGAAAAATAAACAACAAAATCAAGAAAATATTGAAGCAATCCAATATTTACAAAGCATAACACTTAAGAACAACTTGAAAGCATGTCAGAATCAAGAGATTGGAGCTGAAGAAACACTAACCTGTAAAGACTTCCTGGAAGAAAACTAGGGTTTTCAGAACCCTCAATAGAGGAGACCAACCAACAAGCAAAGAGATGAATTGAATTCAGAGGAGGATATTGTGAAAGGATTCCAAGCTTTTCATCAAAAAAAATGAAAAGTATATAAAAAAAAAACCATCTTCCCTTACGATCAAAGAAATAACCCATCGAAACACTGAATTCTCAAGCACAACAACTGAACCTGAATTCTCCCAAAGGTTGAACACACGGATGGTGCCACCTTCCCTCTCTTTCTTTCTTCCTTTCTCTATCCCTTTGTCTCTGTCTAGATGAAGGGGGTGGATTAAAGGGATGGATGCAAGGGGTACAAGATGACTATTATGACTGAGGTATTAATTTCTTTAATTGTTGAGGACAAATTTGTAATTGAATAACACTGAAAATAGCTTTTCAGAAGTGTTTTTTTTTCAAAAGCACCCCTTTACCAGCTTCTGGAAAAAGTTGAATTTGGACTTTTTTAATAGCTTCTTCTTTTGTAGAAAAGCTAATACAAACATCTTTTCTTTCACCCAAAAATGCTTAATTTATATATAAAAAAAATGATTCTGTGCTTTCCAGAAGCCAATCCAAACAAGGCCTAATGTCATATAGGTTAAGACAATAAACATATTGCTTTATTAAACAATAAATTGTAAAATAAAGACAACAAAACTAAATCTAAACAATATAAGGATGGTGGAAACAACTGATGATGCTCAATATAATGATACTTAGTACGTAGCCTAATCTAAGAGTTTTCACGTAGAAAAATTATGAATAACAAACATAATAAGTTACTTACTCAATAGTGAATTGATAAAGAATTAAATAAAATAAAAAAGAGGTTGTGAAGAAATTATTTTTAAAATCCAATTTTTCTTTATTTTAAAGAATGCACAATGAAAAATTTAAATATTTAAATTTTGCAAATAAGGTTTATGGCCTGCACAACAAAAATCAATTCGACGGGCTTCCCAAGAAATTAGGCTGAACTTAATCGTGGTCACATCTAAATTTAGATCTACCAAGGGAAAATTTTGTGCATTATAAGATTATAAACAATAAATTTAGCTTATCTTGGCATTGCCTCTAAATCCACAGTGTGATGAAATAGTGTCTCAGTTCACCTGAAGGCATCCTTCCAATTCCTCATTCAGTTCTTGTTGTACGTCCTAAATAGGAAGAACACACTCTCGATCAACCATGCAACCTTTTAATAAGCCAGATTGTTAAGGCCCCTACTGTAGTAGGTGGAGCTCATAGTTCCCAATTGCCAATGAAAACATCAACTTGGTTACAAAGTACATTATATAGTATTAATATCATTTGAACATGTTCCAAAAACCAATATTAACATTTGCATCTAAATGCTTCTTAAAAAATCACATATCAAGAATACTAATATAAAGATAGCCAACAAAATTCAATTTCTAGGCAAGTGTAAAGCAAGTTGAACAATCCTTGTAAGACGAGATAATAAACATTATAGCACAATTATAACAACATAAATAAGTTTATTTAAACTAAGGGAAAATATAATAATATTATTAAAATAAAGGTAGCAAATCATTTTTCAAATAAGTTTTTTTTTTAAATCATCCATTAACATAGCTTAATAGTTCACTAAGGAAACTTGACTCCTATTCCTCTGTAGGTTCTTTGCCTTTGCCTTGAGTCTTGTCATTTATAAAAAATGAAACTCACAATGTATTAACTGAAAAACATGAATAATATGCAATTCTACACCTATAAGTAATACATGAGAATTTAAAGCTTAATTTCAGTTTGAAATTGATTCTAAATAACTCAACCAACCATCAACCTCAATTAAAACTATCTAAATGGGCTTAGACTAGCCTTAATTGAAGTCAAATCAACACAAATTGGGCTAAACTAGCCTAAACCAACCTCAATGAACTTGAACTAGCTTGGTTCAATTGAATTGGACCGGTTCACCCTCATATAGACTATAGTTGGTTTAATTTAATTGAACAAGTTTAAGCTTAATTTAATTGAACCTAGTTGGTTCCATTTAATTGAACCTATTCAGGAACAATTAAATTGAACTAAATTAGTTCAAGTCCAATGAGCCTACTTGAACTAGTTCAATTAACTAAACCAAGCCCACAAACTCTAACATCTCTCACACTTTAAATTGTAAGCCTAAACCACACTAGAATATTATTTCCTTCATTTCCTTCATTTCCTTAAAGTTGAACTTTAAAATATTAAAAGTATAAAAATATAACACTACTAACTTTAGGGCTGCAACTCTTAGAGGCATTATGTTGAATACCTTACGGACATCAATCAAACACCAAAATTATCATAATATACCTATTCCAACTCCAACTACTAACATATACAATATTCTCATCCATCCAACAAGCTTGCAAAAATTTAACAAATTTTTAATCATATCGAACATGAAATCCATCAATTATTATTCCACAATTCCAACAAACCACTTTTATATTAATATGGAGTTCCCACAACTTTGGACTACACTTCTAAATTAGAAAAATAAAATGTTAAAGCTAGCAAACCCCATGAGAAATTCACCAAGCTCTTATAGCACATTTTAATACATTCTAAACGTCAAAAATAAATCCATATCATCACACATCCCAAACTGTAAAACAAACATCTCAAGGCTTTCAAAACATTAAGCTATTGATCAATAGATACATTCACCAACTAGAATAAAAGTTTGGAAATAAGTTTAAGGGTTTTATGAAAACACATTACATACAAAGAAATTAAGTATTAATAACAATTAACAACCCACTCATCTAGTTAATAACAACCAACCTCAATGTAATAACAACATTAAAGAATCACTAAAATCACATCCAGTTGTATAACAATTGCAAATCAAAAGCTATAAGAAAGCAAAAGAAAGTATACGTCCAGAAACAAATTCAACCAAGATTTAAGAAATTTGAAGATCTATAAAAACTCAACAACTAAGTAAATTAAAGCTTGAAAAATATTCATAAATTGTTAAGAATGTAAAGAAAGTAAAGTTGTTAGAAATTAAAAAGACCTAAGTTTGCAGGGGAAGAAACCACCAAGTTGCTATAGTAATCACTTAACAACAATTGTCTATAGTAATAAGTCTACAATAATGGGCTAAATTAGATTTTTAGTAAAATTATACCACAAAAATTGAAAAATAAAAAATACTAGTTATTACATCTTACCCCCTTAAATATAATTTTGTCCTTAAATTTTGACATACCAAGCTCATTAAACATGTAGAGATATTGCTTTCAATATTTTCATTCCTCCATAGAACTTTCAGTATAAGTACAAATTTGTTATGGAGTATCTTCTCTTGACGATCTATTATTTCCTTTGGATGAATTTAAAAATTCAAGTCATTGTGCAAGTCTATCAATGATGCTACGAGAACTTATGAAAGATTTGGTAGATGCATCTTTAACATGGGTACATAGAACACATCATGCATCTTAGCTTAATGTGACGGCAACTCCAAATGAAACACTACTAGCCCAATCCTTTTCAATGGTTGGAAATGGCCCAATGGCCTAGTATAATGAGGATTTTGCTTTTCTCTATTATGAAACCAAATCACACCCTCTCATGTAGATATTTTCAAAAACATTAAATCAACAACTTCAAATTTTGAGTTTCTTCTCTAGTTATTATCATAACTTTTTCTATCAATCTTGAGCTATGTTCAACCTTTCTTTAATCAATCTCACTTTTTCTATGATGATTTTATTGTTCTACACTCTGCAATTTTCTTTAATCTCCACCATCCCAAAACAATGGCATGCACCATTTCCTTTTATATAAAGCTTCATAAGGTGTCATGCCAATACTACCTTGATAGCTGTTGTTGTAAATAAATTCCACCAAAAGTAAACCCGAGTCCTAGCTACCTTGAAAGTCAAAAGCATAAGCTCACAATATATCTTCTAGAGTTTGAATGGTTCTTTTAGATTACCCATCCGCCTATGGGTGGTAAGTTGTGCTAAATCTCAAGGTAATTCCAATCTCATGAGATGAACCTTGGATCTCAATTAGAAACAATTAAAATTGGTGCATCATCTAACTTAACAATCTCCAATATATATATATATATATATATATATATATGAGCTAACCTTTCCAAAGAAAAGCTAGCGCGAATAGCTAAGAAATGCGCCGACTTTGATAACAGGTCAATTATCACTAGATAGCATAATGTCCTCCTTATGTACACAGAAACCATTACAAAATCCATTGTAATGTGCTTCCATTTCAATTCTGGAATTGGTAGAAGATGAAGAATTACTGTTGGATTCTAATTTTTAGCTTTTACCTTTTGACACATAACGCATTGTCACAAATTTAGCTATCTCAAGCTTCATTTTAGACTACTAATATCTTCTTTAATAGTTCGTTACATCTTTGAGCTCTATGGGTGCCTGGCATATGTTGATGAATGTGCTTCCTCCAAAATTTTTTCCCAAAATTCTAGGTTCCTCAGTATACAAATACAGCTCTTGAAATCTAGCATACCATCATCTTGAATCTTAAAACAATAGCTTCCCATTTTTTTTTTTCAGTTTTGAATTTCTCAAACTAATTCTTCATTGGATCTTTGCAAGACACGAATCAGATCTAGTAAGTTTAATATTACCATAAAATTTGCTATCAATGCACCATCTGGCTTGGCTTTCAGTTTCACTGTTATTTGATATTTGTTCAATAAAAATTTTTGTGAGTAAAATATTAGGTTTTATATTTATCATATCATATCCTTTAGATTTTAAACCTATAGCAGCTAGTTTCAAATCATGAGTTGGCTCTTTTGCCTCATGCTCCTTTAACTGCAGAGAAGCATAAGAGATCACCTTTCCCTCTTGCATCATGACACACCCTAGTCGTTGTCTTGATGCATCACTAAATACCACAAACTCATACCCACTAAATGCTAAAGTTAACTAATTATTCAATTCTTAGAAACTTTTCTCACACTTTTCATCCCAGTCAAATTTCACTTTTTTATGGGTTAACTACATTAATGGAGAAACAATTAGAGAGAAGCCCTCAATAAATCATTTGTAGTATCCTACTAAGCCAAGATAACTCCATTTCTCCAATGGCTTTCTCAATGGCTCCCATTTAGCAATTGCCTCCATCTTTGTTGGGTTGACAAAAATTCCTTCTTCCTACCCAATATGACCTTGGAAAATCACTTTATACAACTAAAATTCACATTTAGAAAATTTGGCATATAATTTCTTATCCCAAAATATCTATAACACAATTCCTAAATGCTATGCATGCTCCTTGTTATTAGCCGAGTATACCAAAACATCATCATTAAACATGATTACAAACTTGTTTAAATATGGATGAAAACTCACTTCATCCAGTCTATGAATGTTGCTTGTGCATTCATCAGACCAAAAGGCATCACTAAACATTTATAGTGTCTATACTAGTGTATAAAACCATTTTCGATATGCCATTATCTTTTATCTTCAATTGATGGTACCTTGATCAAAGGTCAATCTTTAAAACACCCTTGTCCCTTACAAATGATGGAGCAAATCATCAATTTGTTAGAGAGGCTATTTATTCTTAATAGTTACCCAATATAGCTGTAAGTAGGCGATATACAATCTCAAGAGACTATATATTTTTTTTCCATGAGCAACACAGGTGCACCCCATAGTGACATCATAGGTCTAACGAAACCTTTATCCACAAGGTCCTGCAACTATACTTTCAACTTAGCTAGTACTATTCTATATGAGGAAATCAAAATTGATACGTTATCCAACTCTAGATCAATTGCAAAATCAAACTCCTGATGCAGTGGTAATCTAGGCAGCTCCTTTAGGAATACATTTGAGAATTTACAAATAATTGGTATACTCTCCAATCATGGTTCTATAGTGCTTTTATATATTATATGCACTAAATAAGCTTGACAACCCTTATACACCATCTTTTTTTTAACAACAATTGAAATCATAAATGATAGCAAACCCTTCTTTCACCTTCAAACACTATCTCTGACAACTATAGGCTCTGAAAGGTCACCCTCGTTGTGAAATAATCGATGGTAGCATGATGTCTAATTAGTTAGTCCATGCTAATAATAACATCAAAGTCTCAAATTTCTAGTGGGATTAAATCTACTTTGAACCCCGCTTCCCCAACATTAATGGTACAACTTTTATACACCAGCCTTCTAACTATGTTCTCCTATAGAGGAGTTTAAACAATAAGTTCATATTCAAGAGGGGATAATTTTCGATCGACAATGCAAATGTAGAACTAATAAAAGATTTTTCAAACTCTAAATGGATGACAACATATGGACCATGCATTATTACAAGCTCATATTTCAAGTATATTTTAGTTTCTAAATCTTCTAAGTTATCAATATTAGGTTTTTTTACAATATTTTTTATATCATAATTTGTATAACATATTTATTAGTTTCTAAACCCAATGAAGTAGTGTGTCGATAATTTTATTTTATAAACTTGTTTCTAAAGTTTAAGAAGTTAATATTGATTTTATTTATTGATAAATTGAATTATATAAATGCATTAGATGATGTAATTTTTTACATGAACTAATATTTAGTTATTTATAAATTTTTAAATTTATGTGAAAAAGTTTCAATTTATTTTTAAGAAGATTTTGAAGTTCAATATATTAAAATTGTCTAAGGTTATGATTATGATTATTTGATATAAATTAGTATTAATTTTGTAGGGACCTACTTTTCTGATTTAAATTGATAAATGGGATAGGTTGGGAGGGTTTTAAATAGATTTGGGATGAAACAAACATTACAAGAAAAACATGCTTTTGCAACAAATGTTTTTGTGACGGCTTAAAATGGCCCAACAAAACAAGTTTTTTGCGACCATAAAAAATCCTTGTCAGAAAACAATAATTTTTTGCAACCAACTCAAATACCTGTCGTAACAATTATAAACTTTTGCTACCAACACATACACCCATTGCAAAAACCATTACTATTTGCCACTAAGACAAATATCTGTCCCAAAACCTATAAGTTGTTGTGCCAAGACATATAGCCCTCACTAAATTAATTAGTTTTTGGGTTATTTCTTTTTTCATTAGGGACATATAAGTTCTATTAATATATATTATCAATGGTAATATTTTAAAAAAAATTTATAAATATTGAGAATTGAATTTTATTTTTATAATTTGAATATGTTAATACACAATATATATATATATATATATATTTTAAAATGTTTGCTTTAATGATAAATCTCCAATTAGATATTTAAGTAATAATGTGAATAATTACTTAATGAATTAGTTTAATATAATTTATGATTAATGGTGTAATAAAAACATACAAGGTAAAAAAACATTTGAATTGTAAAGATATAAAAAAGGAAAAATAATTTCAATTTTATTAAGAGAATGTTATATATTTTGAAAACATTAACGACTAATGTTTTTCTATAATACATTAAAAATATTATACTATTTTATGTAATTTATAAAAAATAAATTAAAATTAATTGGTTATGGTGAAAAGTATATGAGAGTGACCATCTTAGAGAACTTAATTATATTATTAAAATGACCTTTAGTTATATTTTAAATGATACCTCTAGTTATATAATTTAATAGTTAATTATATTTTAAAAAACAATGTTAAAACAATGAAGCCATCATAGCCAACCATTTTGTCTCGTGATCAGTTTTCCTCATCATTGATCAAATATGATTAGAACTTTATTTCTAATCCCTAATTTGGTGACTTCACAACATTGCTCATCTCCCTCGCCATGGCTATAGTTGACCACCATACTCTAGTCTCTTGTAGCTTGCTCGTCTTCCTCAGCATACCATCTTCTTCCTTGCCACATTATCGCCGCCTTGCTCCTATCCATTGCCATTGGTGCAACCACCCAATCCCCCGCCGCCCCTATCATCCGAGCCTTCATTGCCATCTCTCCCCTAACCACGCCGTGGTAGGTCGGTTTGCAAGCAATGTGTTTGTGATTTTGTTTCATAGAGGTAGTTTGTTTTAACATCAATGTTTTCAACTTGGATTTGAAGAGGAACATTCAAGTTTTGGAGATGCCTGGAGCGAAGTCACTCTGTACAAGGGTCAAGAGAAAGATTGGCAAGGTTCTTGTTCTCTTCTTTTCAATATGTGCTGATGTTTATTTTTTTTCAATGCTTTATAATAGTCTATAGAGGATTATAAAGATTTCTATGATTGATTAATCAAATGAATGTTGTAAGATTTCTACGTATTTCCTGGTTCTTGTTTTTGAATTCATCCTTTTGTTTGTCTTTTAATGAAACATCGTTTGAGATGTAATGAATGTATCACTTTCCAAGTAATATCTGTAATTGTTTTGTTGTTAGTATTTAACTCTCTATTAGATAGATATATTTTAACCATAAGCTTTGGTGTTTGTCCATGTAACTCAAAGTAATTAGCTGAGTATATTTTGACTCAATTCTTTTTATTTTTTATTTTTTATAATGATAACCCATCCATGTATATTCATGCTTGTTCTTTTGGACCCATTAACATTGTTAGCATGCATTAACATTTGAGTAATGCTATAATATCATTGGGAGATTTTTTTTTTTTTTGCAGGATGAATTTGTTATAATTTTCATCTTGGGATGAAAAGTTTTCCAATATGTTGCTAGAATTTACTATAATTTTGAATGTATGGTATGTTTAGTGATACACAAACTACATAATTATTTTACATATTCCAATTGTAGTCATTAGTTGTTATTCTGTCTTTCACATCGCAACCAGTTTGAAAATCCATACTTGTTTCTTTGCTGGAGGGATACATCTCAATTGTTAACTATTGATTGTTAAGCACTTCACTTGATTGGAATTTGCAAGGATTCATATCTTTGAGGTTAGTTTGTTTTTATGTCTTCTTTAATTATCTCTCTGCTATTTATTCATTGTTCAGTGCCCAAATTATTAAAATTTGTGAATGATGTTATTATAACATGAACAAATTTGTTATTTATATAGTGAAGATACATATAGCATTAGTATTTCCACTAGGTGAAGTTGAGTCGAGTTTAAATGAGTTAAGCTTTGTTTAATGTGTTTTATTTAATACTTGTTATATATTCTAGACTAAATATGTTACCGGCAAAAAAAAGAGGAAAATGATGATCTATGATTATTTTAGAATCTCTGGCCAAATGCTCTGCGACTATTTCATAATCAAACCAAACTAGTAATTCAAAACTCAATGAAATTTAAAAAACTCAATCAGAGGCTTGAAAGCATGCAAACATTATTGACTATATTGAGATCTCTTGTTTAAATTACGCATATTCATTATTCTTGATCTTAATGGCGAGGAACATTTAATAGTCTCCTGATTTGTTGCCTAATCTATTTTGTAAATATTGATTTTTCCTTGATGAGTGTATAACTACATCAATAAGTTTAGATTGCCTTCACCCTTAAAATTTTGTATCCTATTCCAATATCAGTATGTATCATTTGGGTGTTGGAGAAATGAGAGTTCTTAGGAAGAACTTTTTGTTCTAACATCTCAAGTAACTCAAGTTTATTATATTAAAGGATTGAAAGATCCTACATGGGCTACTGATATCGAGATCAAACCAAAAAAATCTTTATGAAATTCTAGAAAATGAAGAAGAGCCATATCAAGAAGAATATGTTGTTCATGATGTCCGCGAATCACAACCAAAAGATGACTTTGAAGATATAGATTGGAATAAGCATTTAGTTGAAGTTATGATAGCGGACTAATCAAAGCTTTTCATGTTAATCATTAAATTTTTTTTGACATTCTTCATTTTGGTGAGTCTCTTTACCTATTTTGTATTTATTACTTTGATCATGATCTTGTTAGTTAGTATAGTTTCTTAATTGTCATTTATGTTATTTTCTTTTTTCTTTATTTTTATGTTTGAATTAATCATTGATATTTGTTTTTCTTTTTTGTAGGAGGGTAAACAACATCATATTCAATTACAAGGATTATATTGAAAATGGCAAGGTAAGGAAAAGTATGAGTTAGAAATAATGCAAATTCAGAAATATAAAATAATAAAATACCAAACCAAGTTGATGATGAAGATGTTGAAATTAATATCGATCGTTCATTGCCTTCAGTATTACCATCACTACCTGATCATCAAATGAAATATGTTCTTTTTCAACACCTCCAAGTAAAAGACATAGAAAAGGTAATGAAATAATATTTTGACTTACTTCTATTATGATGGTGGGTAACATATACCGTCCCATATCAACTCATGTATAAATTCGTTGATTCAATGATTTGATAGCCTAAATTATTTTCTAAGATTTGTAAAATATCTTGTTATGATTTTATAACTTACTTCTATTATTTAGACATCTTAATTTATGGTATTATTTGCCACAAATGTACAGGACTGTAACACTAAAAACCATTAGTGAAAACATGTTCTCTTCAATTAAAAAATTAAAGGGTCATGGATATCTTATTCTCAATATCCAAAATTAGAGCTAGATACTCTTTTTGCTCGATAATTGTCCATGGGGTTCTCACATAATCGACCAGAAAATAAGTGAAAGCATTTCATAATTCAGTAAAGTGTTGATATTCTAATTGGATGTTGGCATAAGGCAATCAATTTTCAAGAAGCATGAAACCCATCTTCTTTTATTTTTACTAATGTGTGCAACGAAATGGTAGACAAATTGTTTTGAATTTTTCATTCTATTAAGAGTAAGTGAAAATTCTTATATTGTTAGTATGTATGCAGCACAAAAATGATAAGAATAAAGTTAATCGATCACAATCTCAAATCATTCATACTACTGCCATAGTTTAGATGGCCAAGCATAGGAGTGATATGGTAACTGATATTTGTGTCTAAATATTTAATATTATCTAATGGATACATATTTTATGTCTTTCAAATTGACATTTTTATTAAATTACCTTAGGTTAAAGAGATAGGTTCAAAACTAGGCGCAATTGATTACTTTAAAAAATTTCACACTATAAAGGATGGAGAAGCTTGGGCTATTGAGAAAGCAAAGACCTATGGTATAAATGCTTTTTTGTAATCATTTACTATTGCAATGAATATTTATAATTATTTTTCAATTTCTGGATCAAACGGATAATATTAGGTCAATTGCAACATTTGAAGGTTCAATGGTGAATAAATGGGAAATATATCATGATGTTATAGGAGAGTCTAACCATCGTCGCATACTTGGATTAGGTATGAGTATTCAAGGAAGAGATGTGTATGGTAGTGGTTCCTCTCAAACATGTAACAAAAGATTCAAAGAAATTCAAAAGAGGAAGGGAAAAGAATGAGAGGACCGTTTCAAGCAAATGGAGTCTACTAATGATAAATTACAGCAATAAATACCCTTTATGGTCCAAGCAGTGTCGCAAAGTTTGGGATTATCTAATATACGATTTGACACTCAGGTATGGTAATATAATTTAATGTTTTTAATGATTATGTTTATATGATATTTAGATTATTGTTAATGTAAAGTATGTATTTATAATATAACCAAAATCTAATTATTAACTATCTCATCACTAATACTATTTAATACCCATACCTAATCTATATGCATCTTTTGCTTTAATGCACATTTTTCCTTTTAATAGTGTAGTAATGATTTCTAAATTATTTTCATTTATTATTTTTGTGTGTAGGAAGGTTATAATGATCTTATAAATGTGATAGCCAATTCTCAAGAAAATATAAGAGATACCCCTCATGAAAATGCTAATGATAAGGATGACAATGATAATAGCTTGGAGGAAGATTCTGAACAAGATGATGATGCTGACGATGATGGCAATTAAAAAATAGATGGTAGTAAAGATGATGATGATGATTGAAGATGTAAATGTTTTGAATGTTTCAACTAAATTTCACTTTTCAAACTTTTATTGAGTTAATGTTTTATAAAAGTCTATAATACTTAATTTTGTTTATTTATTTATATTTTGTAGAAGTCAATAATACTTATTTTGTTAGACATGAATTGATGTTGACCTACTATTGGGTTCACATTCTAAATTGAATCAATGTTATGTTAAATGAGTTTGATATGTATAAGCTTGTTGTTATACAATTTAAATTACATTGTAATATAGGAGCCTAATTAATGAGGTATATGCTACCCATTTCTTTATAAAGGATTTATGATGACTTGATCACAAATAATATTTATTTTCGATGGACCCCAATTCATAGCAAAAATATTTTTTTGTGACCATTGCCCATTGGTCGCAAATAACACTCATTTGTGATGATCCAAACTAATAGTAAAAAATATTCACTTGCAATGGATAATAGTTGGCCGCAAATAATAATTTGTTGCGACCGCTTACTCTTAGTTCAAAGTAATACCTTTTGCGACAAATAATACGTCATCGCAAATGATAGCAATTGCAACAACTAATTTCCATTGAGATGGTTGGTTGCAAAAACTATCTTTTGCAATGGAAGCAGATACAACAAAATGTGATGACCATATACCATCGTAAAAAACATTTTGTGATGACATTTATTTTTAGCGAAGGTAACTGATCAAAGCAAAAGATGGTTTTTCTTGTAGTGGAATTTGAGACCCATTACAATTTTGAAAATTTCAAAAAAGTTTGGATTTGGAAATTGCATCTTTCATGGCTAGCTATGCAAATTCTCATCCCTACCCACGAATTAGCACATAATTAGGCCTTTTGCATGTATCCATGGACAAGATAGTATAGGTCACATTTGCCAAATTCACATACAACCACTTTGCTCCTAAATGAGAGATTAAGGATTAATCTTCGTACTCTCCACTAATTTCTTTGTTCATCCTGATAAGAATAAATATATTCTTGTAGATTTTTTTTTTTTTGTAAACCTAACAAACTATTTGGGATCCCCAAATTTATGGGTTATATATTGCTTGACTAATACCTATTGCTAGGTACATGGGCATGTCTTTATCTAGTAGAGGGTCATAAGTAAGAGAAGTGATAAATGATAGTGGTGATACATAAAAGTTTTCCTTAGGCTAATATTCATCATAAAATTAGTTATCATATAGACTAATAGTTTATATTCATATAATTTAGACTCATAAGTGGACAAGCAAAATACATTTAAACACATGTACATTATGAATAGGATGCCAAAAATGTAGATATAAAGAAAAAGGCTAAAGTTTCATAGTAAAGAATCAAACAAAAAAGATATAGTTTGTACTGTATTTGTATTTAGAGAATCACCATGAAAATCCAAAAGAAAAAACTCGAAAGGTTAAACTTTAATATGAAGGGAAAACCCACTATAAACAAACACCACAAATTTAAATCAACAATATATTCATTAAAAAAGAGAAACTATAAAGAAAGAAGGCATATAAATATAAGATCTCTAATATGTGACTTGGATCTCAAGAGAGAGAGAGAGAGAGAGAGAGAGAGAGAGAGAGAGAAAGAGAGAGAAGGAAAAGGAAAGTCTTGTGGATAAGCAAGCATAGGCTAGAATGAGGTGGGATGGATTTAGATGAGATGACATATAAGGGAAGAGATAAAAAACAACAAAGGTACGTGATAAGTGCTAAACTAATTAGAATTTATATATCATTTACACTGTATTTAGCATGAAATTGTACGTCTTTAACATCTCATTAGTATGAAATTTCATTCTTTTATTCACAACCACCTTTATTTCTGAATTAGGAAGAAAGAAGCGAATTCAAAAATGTTTTGAAGGAAAATGAAGCAAGTTGCTGAATCAAGGCTGCATCATGACTCACAACGTGCATTATAGCAACACACAACACCCGTTGTCTACACTTACCACTACCATGACCAAGCCGTGGTAGCATGAGCTCACTGGTAGCAACATAGAAGCCATAACGGCCTCACAACAGCCGTTGTGAAGTCTATAATGGCCGTTATCAAGACTCATAATGCCCAAAGACTGTGCCAGGATGTGAATTGGAACCCAAGCAACAACTTACTCACAATGGGAATCACAACACCCGTGGTGAGGCCGTGGCGGAGTAGATTACTATAAATACCCCATTATTCTCTAAATTCGGGGAGACTTTTTTACCGAAGAAGCTAGGGGCCAGATTTCTAGAGATCTGAGCGGTAGAGACGGTGTTGCTTCCATATTCCAATGGATTCAGGCAGATTTCTCAAGGGTACATCAACGAGCATCATCGGAGAAGATCGCATATGATAGGCATCTTCAAAGATCATCATCAGAGAGGCGTAAGTGATACATGTTATCAGACAACCTTGGGATCCTCTAATCCTCATCTTCGAAGAACTATTGGAGGGAGTTAGTCTAGGAATACATTAAATTCTTATTTATTATTTATTTAGTCTTGTGGTTTTCTTGTGCTTTGATGCTTTACTTGTTATAATCCATAAGAACCTAATTCAAAGAGAATTGTATGTCTAGGTCCCTCAGTTATTATTTATGAATCTTGATTGATTAATACAAATTGTTCTAGTTTTTATAATCATTGCATGTTCTTAATTGATTGTTATATGTTGATGTGGACGAGGAGGATATGCCCCCATATTGATGGCACCCATGCCATGATAGATCTATGCATGTTCTAAGAGGTTAGCCATATCTAGGTTTCCGTATTAGGGATTGATTGTCCCTTAGGCTTAGGGTCTTATTGGTCTCTTCTCATGGTATTCTTGGACTTAAGGTAAACATAGGAGGCTAGGGTGGAAGAGATTCCATCTTAAGTTCCTAGTGATTTAGACCTAGTCGCCATGGTAGTGGGGCTAGTAGGTCTTTAAATTCCCCTAGTTTGAACTTAGAACTCAGTTAACACTTAACGCCTATCATAATTAATAATCAAGATATTTATAGTACATAGTCCTAACTCCTTTTAAGTGTGCTTAACGTCGTCTCCAATTGGATTGTTTAATAGTGTTGTACAATTATGATTAAAGGAAAAGTGTAAAAGATTAGACTATTGATTAAGTGAAAAGGAAATAATAGGAGCCTCTCGCCATGCCTAGAGAAATACGACCCTCGTGTTCATCCACGAGGTATTACTTGATGACCCATACACTTGCGGTATAACAGACCAATTGTAGTATTAAGTTCATACTTACACGCTTATATATTTGCATAATTTAGACACCCATAGCGTGTACGTCAATAAGCAACAAATTCATATGAATCCAAGGATTACATAGGAATTTTAGACCCTCAAAATTCTTACTAAATGTCCCACATTGAATCAAACTCCATAGAAATGTATATATGGATTGCTGTCTAATTTCTTGTTACTAAAATAAGACCTAATGGTTTATTTAGTTCACATGATTGATGATTCCATCTAAGAAATGACATTCCCATGAAAATAGAACATGAAAATCACTATGAAAAATCTTAGAATCATATGCTTAATTCACTTATAAAATTTGATAGGAATGTAGCATTAACATCTTTTCTCATGTCTCGTATGCTCACATTGTCTTAGCACAACCATCAACAATTTCTTAGTGGTTTATTGATACTGGGGATACCCATCATGTCACTCCTAAGATAGCAATTCTTGAGTGCTTGGAAGTCTATCACAACATTGACTCACTTCATATTGGTAATAGTAAAGGACATCCTATTACACATATTAGTTCCACCACTTCGCAAAACCTATTGACTCACTTCATATTGGTAATAGTAAAGGCTACCCTTCAATAACTCATGTTACTTTCTCGGCTGTGCATGCCTCACCTGTAATTTGGCATCGACGCTTGGGTCATCCGCATCAACAACTACTTCAAACCATTATTAATAAAAATTCACTTCCATTTTATTCGCATTCCTTAAATTATTTTTGCAATGACTATTAATTAGGAAAATCTTCAAAACTATCTCTTCCATTGACAAATAATAAAAATAATATTGTTTTGGATCTTATTTTTAGTGATGTTTGGGGACCACCTCGCTCTTTCTCTAGTGATGGCCATTGTTACTTTGTTATCTCTGTTGATCATTTTTGAAAATATATTTGGTTTTACCTTCTTAGTCAAAAATTTGATGTTTTTGATGCTTTCTCCAAATTTGTCTCTATGGTTGAACGCCAGTTTGGTACCACATTAAAATTTTTTCAAATTGATTGTTTTTTGTGTTGGGGTGGTGTTGTGGGGGGCCAAACATTAAAATTTGTTCAAATTGATTGTTTTTTGTGTTGGGGTGGTGTTGTGTGTGTGTGTGTGTGTGGGGGGATTGAATTTGGAAAACTCAAAGACTATTTTTCAAAATTAGGTATTGTTCATAGTATATTTTTCCCTCATATCCATGAATGAAATGGTATAGTAGAATGATGGCATCGCCATATAGTACAAACTAGTTTATCCCTCCTAGCTCATTCTAGTGTTCCTTAAAAATATTGGCACTTTGCTTTTGATAGTGCAGTGTACTTATTTAAATGAATGGCATCTAAAGTTTCTTCTTCCATTTCCCCTTTTGAATGTATATTTCATCGTCCTCTCGATTTTGTCATTGTTTTCTGTATCTTAGGCCATACAACAATTATAAAATGGATTTTTGATCTTATTTCTGTATTTTTCTGGGTTATAGTCCTACACATCATGGTTATCGGTGCCTTGACCCAATCATAAATAAGTTGTGTACTGTGAGACATGTATAGTTTGATGAGCATATGCTCCCTTTTCATTACTCATTTGATCCACTAATGGTCATTTTTTACTCCACCAGAAGGTACCTTTCTCATTGGTACTTGTCCCTCTTGGCATGTGCTTGATGGCAATTCTCCTTTCCTGATCCTTGAGTAGCCTCTTTGCCTTCATAATCTCCACTACATAATATGTCGATGACATCATTATTACAAGGGAACAGTTTGCCCCACATTACACAGGTTATACATGATCTCTCCTCATAGTTCATACTTAAGGATCTTGGACCTCTCCATTACTTTCTTAGTATTGAGGTTGTTCCATGTGAAGATGAGTTATTCTTATCACAACAGAAATATATACATCCTTGAGCTTCTTTAACAAGTCGATCTTTCGGATGCCAAGTCAGTATCAACACCGTTCTCTCTATTAATGACTCTCTCTACTTCACTGGGTTTACTATTCTCTGACCATACTAAATATCGTCAGATTGTTGGTGCTTTGCAGTATGTTACTCTCACTAGATTTGACTTAGCATTCTCTGTTAATAAGTCTTATTAATTCATACACCAACCTACTGATGCTCACTGGTCTGCAGTCAAACGTATTCTTCAATACCTACGTGGCACCCACACCTATGGACTCTACCTCTGCCTTAAGTCTCCTATCTCTCTTAAGGCCTTTTGCGATGCTGATTGGGGAAGTTGTCCCGATGATCGAAAGTTCACTGGTAGCTTTGCTATTTTTCTTGGTGCCAACCTGATCTCTTGGAGCTCTCGTAAGTTGCGTGCCATCTCTCGTTCCTTGATAGAGGCAAAATACAAAGCTCTTGCTGGCATTGTTGCCGAGCTCTGTTGGTTACAATCTCTACTTTAGGAACTCAGACTTTCGTACCATACTCCTCTGACTCTATGGTACGATAATCTTGGGGTCACATACCTCTCTACTAATCCGGTGTTTCAAGCTTGTATCAAACATGTGGAGATTGACTTTCATTTTGCTCATGAGAAAGTAGCATGTCATGATTTACAAGTCCAATTCATCTCTATTCATGACCAGTTGGTTGATATATTTACCAAGGCATTTTCCTCTCCAAAATTTGATTTTCTTCTCTCCAAGCTTCAAGTCTTATCCCACTCTTAGCTTGTGGGGGGGAGTATTGAGATATTTTATGAATGATTATATTTGATTTTTTGGCATTATTGTCTAAAATATTCTTCTCTTTACTTAACCTTATTTCCTTGTATAATGAAGTCTAAGTTTAGACTTTATTGTCTATATAAACATATAAACACATTGTAAATGTAATACTATACATTGGAGAAATCATCATTGGAGAAATATTCATTTTACAATTAATTTTAACTCAATCTTTTCACACAAAAGAAAAAAGAATATTTAGTTCTACATAAGAAAATGGTATATTAAACAAAATTAATATGTCAAAATTCTATTAACCTTATTACATTATATATATATATATATCTTCTATTTTTTTAGTTTAAATACCTTATTATTATTATTGTTGTCGTTGTTATTAGGTATAATACCTGAATTGGTCCCTCTACTTTTCTTTCCCTTCCCTATTGGTCCCTCTACTCAAAAATGCTCCCAACTAGTCCCTCTACTCTTGAAAATGAATCCACCTAATCCCTCTAATTTTAGTATCTTCCCAACTAGCCCCTCTATTCTTGAAAATACAGGGTTTAGTTGGGTCATTTTCAAGCGTAGAAGGACTAAGTGAGCCCATTTTCAAGAGTAGAGGGACTAGTTGGGAACATTTATGAGTAGAGGGACCAAAAGGAAAGAGAGAGAGAGAAAAGTAGAGGGACCAATTCGGGTATTATACCTTATTATCATTATTATCATTAAAATTTCCTATTATGCACTGTCAATATGCTAACCTTATTATATTCTTTCTTATTTTTGTCTCTGCTACACACTAATCTTAATCTAGAAATTTATGATACTATACATGCAATTTCTCTATTTCTATAGGTAGACATATATGCATTTCTTTGTAACAGCAAGTAATATAATGAAACTATAAAATAGTTGAATGTTAATTAGAATAAGTCAAAAAATTGTTTAATTATAACAATATTTTATTCTAATTAAATAAAATTACAAATTAAAAAATAAAGATATAGTTTTTATTGATGGCAATTAGAATAAGATAATTAAAATTTAGGATTATTGAGTAATATACATAAATTAAAATTAAATTTTAAATAATAAAATAAATTGTAAATATTTTAATTAAACAATAATTTGATCAATTATCATTATTTTCTTTAAATCAAAATCAAGTATAACTTTTCTGATATATTATTGGACATTTCATCTATTGTACAAGGGCGATTTTGAAAATATGTCATTGTAAAAATTTTTGGTTAATAGGAATTCTTAATTCATTATCTTTATGGTTGGAATTAGATTGCCATAATTCGTGCAACTTCAACACCCATGGGTTTATCACTTTTACACCGATTTTACTATTTTGTATGAACCGAATATAAGAATTGACCTTAAACTTTTATTAATAGTAACATTACTTTAAAATTTATTATTAAATATATTTATTTAAATAATTTAGTTTTGTGAAAAAAAATTTTATAAATTGTTTGATTGTGGAGATTAGGTCTATCCCCAACTTTGTATCTTCTATATCAATGATAAGATGAAAAAGAACTCTTTTATACTTCTGTTAAATAATAATAATAATAATAATAATAATAATAATAATAATAATAATAATAATAATAATAATAAAAAGGAATAACATGGGAGAAGAATGACTAGCACAAACGTAACATGCATGATCTTCATAGTTTTTTTGTTGTTTTCTATACTGAACTTTTATTTTCATTCTTATACTTAGTTCTTCATTTCCAATACTATTATAGAACTTTCATTTAGTAATTAACAAATGCTTAAAATGACAAGAAATAAAATTAAAAGTAATTTTTTTAAAATTACTGAGATATTAGGGTAAACCAATGAGCATGGCAAACTCAAAGATGTAAGAAAAAATGTGTTACATATATTATAAGCCATTAAAAGGAAAGGTAAGCATAATCTTGTTTTTCTTCTTCAGCACACACACACACACACATATATATATATATATATATATTACCCATGAATGCAATTATGCAAATGAATATTAATATAATCAATGTATAAATTGGTGATTCCTTTGGTTCACGGAATGGAGATGTAGGGAATGAAAATAGGGGAATGCAAATGAGGGGAATGCGAATAAAAAACAAAACTAATGTTAAGTTGGAAGGAATAGGAATTGGAAATAGAAAAAATAAGAGAGAGAGAGAGAGAGAGAGAGAGAGAAATAGGGTAAATTTTTTTTTTAATACCTTTAATCCAAATAAATGGTATTACATTTGAATTATAATAACGAATTATATCTATTTATAAATTAATTTAATTATAACCTTTCACTCAATTTATTATAATTAATTATTTTAATTTAATTATTTATATTTATTAATATAATTCAACTTAGTTGTTATGATTTTACAAAATTAATTTAATTATTATAACATTAACAGGCCTTGAATGATCACATTAACTTCAATATTAAATAATAACTCATTGAGATTTTAACATTCACTATTAAATATTAAATTGGAGACAATGATCATAAGTTGTAAAGAAAACACAAACCTTAATTTGCCATCAGAATAACAACATTTGCTTCTTTTTTTTTTTCTTCTGAATTTCCGGTGTTAAATTAAGGATTGATTAATCTTTTTCTTATTTGTTGTTGTTGAATTTCAGGAATGGAGAGTTCACAAGAAATCAAAATTGATAGGTTCAATGGATGGGAAATTGAAAACATTGGAGAATTTTACTAAAACTGAAGTTCTGAATGTGTATTACCGTGCATCTTCAAACTTGGACCATATTTATGTCTTTCAATGGATGAAGTAGTTGGCATGTTGGTTAGTAAGAATAAAGCTACAAATATTCTTAGAAAACTGCCTATTCGATAAGGCTGTTGACCTGCTGTATCTGTAAATCTTTATTCTTCAACTTAATTATCCTTTCTAGAATTGCATGATAATTCTGCAAATGTTCATAGTCTACCTGAAAACCAGGAGACATAAATATCATATTCATGTACACGTAAATCAAAACTATATAAATGGTTGATGCTAAAATTTAAATAGGTATGCACATAACATATAGATAATAGAATGCAACCAACACAATAGTTGAAATTTCAATTGCTAACAATAAGGCTTACTTGTTTGCAATCATTCAATTACTGTCTCATTGATGATATTAAGCACATGTACAATAGTTGCAATCATTCAATTACTATGTCATCGATGATATTAAGCACTTGTCCAGTGACACTACATACATTTCAATGAAAGAGAGCTAAAAATTAAACAAAAGATAGATACATCAGTCTTCCTTGAATATAGTGTACATCATTTATCTTTGTTGGTGAATTCACTAGTTCTAGTAATGATTCACCTGTTGATTTCCCAAAATTCAAAAACCTAGAGGAACTATTAGTGCTCTCTACAACAAACAGATCATAATTTGTTGGGAAACAAAGCCAACTTGGTCCTAATATAAAGCTAAGACATCAATAGAGTTTTATTTAGCCAACTTGTTCTTAAGTTAAATTCAGCATATAGATCTAGCAAGTAGATTGTTTTTCATCCTAAATATAATAAAAATATATTTTTAAAATTTTTATATAGTTTTACACCCTTATCCTGCAATAACCAATTGATTTCGCTAGGTGTTTTTGGATGTCAGGATCCTATAACAACAGTTTTAGGTATTAATTTTTAAAGTAATCAACCCACAACTAATTTTTTTTATAAAACCATAAAACCTAATTAAAAAAAATACTAAAAAAAAAATATGAATTTTATATATATCTTTTTTATTTAAAAAATTATAAAAATACCTTCACACTATTAAATTGTTGTCTAATTTGATTTGGGATAGTTTGCACATAAATCCATATAAAAGTACATATTTGATGAGAGGTTTTTTTTAATAGTGTTTTGATTTTTTTTAATGGTTTTTTTATGCTATCATATCTCTTCTTTTGGTAAACCTAGTATTTTAGTCCATAATTCATAATTTTTGGAATAAATGTTTTTGATGTGTTTTTTTATATAATTTCAGAACAAAATCAAGTAACTGAGTACTAAAAGAAGAATTTGAAGCGTTGAATGATATTGGGCAGGAACGAACTATGCAATTGTAGTAAAACAATCATATATATATATATATATATATATATATATATATATATATATATATATATATATATATATATATATCTCAATTTTGATTTGATTAGAGTAAGCAAGGAAGTTAAGCTCAAGTATTGAAAGGTGGTTAGATTACCGCTATAGATCACAAGATTTGTTTAGTTTTGGAGGGAAATTTTGAATTGTAATTCTTCCAGAAGGCATAGACCAAGAAGGCTCTCCATTGGAGCAACTTGAAGGAGAGGATCAAAGTCAATTTCATCTTCCATTTTTTAAGTTTGTTCTTTCATCTTTCTTAATTATGTTTTTACAATTTAAACCCTTTTTTTTGTAAGGATTTCAAAACTATGTAAGGGTGATTTGATTCTAGTTAGGTTAGGAATTGCATGCTAATCTTTTTTTAGATCTTCGTGTTGGAATGATTAATTTTGGGTTTGTATAATTGAATCTCATTTTTGAACGAAATTACCATACTGAATGGATCAATCTACTATTTATTCTTGAATTTATATAATTCTTTAATGTGATTTGATATTATATTATAATCCTTATTGAAGCTTTTTTTGTTCCAATAACCTATGACTATATATGAATCCTAATCTTGAGGAATTAATCTTCAATTGGTATGTAGGAATCCTAAATCCTTGGGAGTTAAAGATCTAGAGTTTGTTTTGTAGATTTTCAAATTGATTTTGAATTCATTCAGATCTTTCATATACTTGAAATTCTTATCTAAATTATTTGGATATGAGAATATCAAGGCTTGGAATAAGAGTTGGAGATGTTGGTTTAGGAATGTAACTGATTCACTGGGTTATGGGGGATTCCCGGTTATATATTCCTCGATTAGAACTACAATAAATGATCATCTAAATTAAATTTCCATCCCAACTAGATTTTCTAGTCTATTTTAGGCGGACATGAGTGTTTAGGTTTAGAATAGTTTCTTCTTCAATTGAACACTTCTTTAAAAGTATAGATTAAATAATGGAGTTGTCTTAATATGGGAGATGCTTGCTTGTAGGAATGGATACTCTTGGAGAAGGGGTAGAAGTGAGTAGACTGGATGACCTAATGAAAGAATTTAGTCAGATATAGAAGTAGCATAGAAAGAGAAGATATCCAATTAATGGAGTGTCATAGAAGGAATAAGAGAGTTGCCTAGATATAAGAGTTGCTTGGTTTTTTGAGAGGTCTAGGGATAAGTTTAGTTTAATTCATTGGCTTACATATCATTTCATTGGAATTCTTGAAGAGAATCATAATAACTCAAGGTTTCACTGGACGATCCAACATTTCAAATAACACTATAAGTAGCTTTGGCATCTTTGAATATTACAGCCCTCATGTGGTTTGGCAAATCTACTTATCTCTTTATTACATAAAATGACACTACAAGTAGCGTGCTCTAAAAGTTGCATCAATTTTTATATAAAAAAATATGGCAATTTAACTCAACCTTGACCAAAATAAATCAATTTTTAGGGGTTTCTTTTTTTTTGGGGGGGCAAGATAGCTTTAGTATAGCACAGACAATAGATTAAAAAACATTGTAAGTGGACTCGTTGCCTTATTCTTATAATTAGCCTATAATGTATATTATAGGCTCTGATATAGGGACATTCTTTTTCTAACATTTTTATGGTAATTTAGTTGCATGCATTATCATTTAGAAAATTCAATATGTGTTTTATTGGCTTAAATGCATTGGTATGATCCTTATATTATGTATATAAAGTTCACTTAAGTATATATCACTTATATGAGACCGATAAGAAATATGTTTTTGTATTTGTATTTTTTATGTTAATTAAAGATGAAGTTAGTATTACAAGCTTATATGGTTGTTAATATAATGGATCCCATTTTTTTTTTCAGATTTCTTTTTCATTAACCCTATCCTAATGTTGCAAGCATGAGTTGCAATATTAGCATTAAGTTTTTTATTATTATTTTTTCTTTTTCCTCTATCTCTATCACCTTCTCTTTCATCTTGTCTTCAACTTTTATCTCTATTTATGGCTTTCTTTCTTTCTTTCTTTCTTTATTTCTTTATATATAAATTATGGACCAACTTAACCTTCTTTCTTCTCTTCTCCTTCTCCATTGAGTTTAATTATCCCTACTCTTTTTCCCATTTCTCTTCTTCATTTAACCTACAAATTAAGATAGAGATAGAAAAGAAGAAAGAATAGGAAAAGGTTGCAGAATGGATAAGAGACCTAGATGGAGACGAAGGTAGAAGAGGAGAAAAGGATGGAGGTTAGAAAGGGAAATATAGATGGATTTGAGGTAAATAAGGAGAAATAAGATGGAGAATGGAGATGAAGGTAAAGAAAGAAGAAAAGAGAAAAGGATGAAGACATAATAGGAGGCCCTTGATAGAGATAAAAATGGGGGAGAAGAAGGAGAAAGTGATAAAGATTAAGGAGAAGAGAAAATAATTTATTTTTAATGCGGCTGTATGCCAAGTTTTTCCAAGTTATTGATTTAACAAAGAAAATTAAAAAGAAAAAAAAAACAAAGTTTCTTCAAAAAATATTTTCTACTTGGTAACATTTTATGTGGATCAGACTCATAAATAACCATGTAGCCGTTTAATAACTATGCCGAAAATAATAAATTTTTGTTTGTGTTTGTGAGTTAGTTTTATTTGCCATAGGTCCTTGTTGAGGTAACAAATATTTCAGGATGGAGGTTCAATGCTGACGCGGAAGCTGATGATGTGACACTATGATGAGGAGGTGGTTTGGCCAAGTTCAACACATTACTGAGCAAGAAGACATTAAAGTAGTATGCTAATTGATTTTGGAGGCTATTTGCAAGTTGTGTTTGATTGAAGTTTCTTTTGATAAGTGATCAATTAGATTTATTGAAGTTATTTTTGGCAAGAACTTATATTGAAAAAGAAGATGATTATGTACAAGTATAAGTAAAGTACTTACCTCTCATCCCAACATTAAGAAAAGTATGTAATTTAATGTTTCTTGGATTGAGTAATTATTTTTTAAGTGCTTTACTAATACGTGTATGTGGATGTATGCTTCATCATGTGAATATATAAATATATGATTCACTTTATTGGTTTTTTGTGATTTCTTAGTGCATATATCTTATGAAAATTGAGTATGATGCTGTTGTACGTTATTAGATTGTGGCATGCTAAAATTGTTTTGTCATATGGATAGTATATAATATTTTGTTTGAGGTATGAATGTGTTTGAAAGAAGATAATGTAATATGTTGTAGAACGAAATTGGTTTGATATTTAGATAAGAAATATGGAATAATTGGAAAGAATAGATGATTAGTGTTTGCCTAGATTGGGTATGTCTTTTGGCTTAGGTCTTTTGGCTTAGAGATTGATACCGTGTGTTGTGATCATATTGACTGTTGACCATATAGGTGATGATAGGGTGTCAAAATACTAAGTTTATATAAGTGATGACACTAGTACTTAGGATTGATGACATTTAAATGCATGTCGATATAGGTTACAATAGCCCATGCTCGGGGAAAGATATGACCATTAAACTATTTAACATACTTAACTAGGTTAAGTGGGGCCCAAATAAGTAAAACAAAATAACAAATAGTAGTAGATAATATGATAAATAATTTGATAATTAAATTGGTATAAGCAATTTCATGTAGTAATTGGTTGATTATATTTCTTAATATGATAATATGATAAATAATTTGATAATTAAATTGGTATAAGCAATTTCATGTTATTGATTCCTTGTTTATATTTCTTTATATGAGAGTTAAATTGGCATATTTGATTGCATGTTATTAATTATATTTTATTGTATGACTACATGCATATCTCTATAAGTCTTGTACTTACTGAGCCGGCAGCTCATCCCTTACCACCCATTTTTAGAAAAAGATGATTAAGATTTCTTTTGGTTGGCACTAGCAATCTGTACTAATTATTTAGGTCAACTAACACATAGAGAGTTATTCCACTTGACCTTATATTATGTTGTGCTTTATTGAGTTATGATTATTGGATTAGAATAGGATGGATGTTAGAGTTTATGAGAAATAAAAATTGGTGATGCTTGGAATATTGCATAATATTGAATATATTTATTATTAGATAAATGATGTTGGGAAAAAAGGGTGTGTTACAGTATGACTTTAGATTTTATTTACATATCATGTATTCTATAATAATTATTATTATTATTAACTTAGAAATGTTTGCCTATAAATCTATATAAAATTGGATATTTGTATACATTCAACATAAAAGAATATAATTTATTAGTATATAAATATTATTGTTTTGTGGAGCATACATAAGTATTAATTTTACAGGGCTAAATACAATAATGCATTTTAGCTCATTGCAATACTTTATGGTTGGAATTATATTACCATAATTTATGCAAATGCAACACCATGGGTTTATCACTTTGATACTAATTTTACTATTTTGTATGAACCAAACATAAGAATGTAATACATGTTTCAAGGATTTTTTTGAATATTACATTGACCAAATTGACAATAAATTTTTTATTAATACCTAGTTATAATATTTTAAATATCATTATTAGATATATTTATTTAAATAATCAAATTTTTTAAATAGTTTTATAAATTGTTTTGTTATCCCTAACAACATATCCTTTTAAATCAATAATTGGATGAGGAAGAACTCTTCTTATACTTCATTAAAAATAAAATAAATAAATAAATAAATAAATAAATAAAATAAAGGTATAACATTGGAGAAAAATGACTAGGACAAATGTAATGTACAAGATCTTATATTAATGCTTTTCATTCTATTTATACTTAGTTTTTCATTTGCAATACAATTATAGAAATTTCATTTAGTAATTAATAGATATTTAAAATAATAAGAAATAAAATCAAAAGTAAAGTTTTAAAAATAAGAGTGATGTCAAGGGTAAACCAATGCTCATGGCCAACCTATTGATCAGAAGAAAACATACAAAATATATTGTAAAGAATTAGAAACAAGAGTAAGCATAATCTCTGTTATAAAATTAATAAAGCAAACAAACGCAAAACCTAAAGTGGTGAGAAAAGAAAAATATTCAACTTCTTATTCACTTCATTTGTGTATCACATATATATTATACAAGATTACAAAGCCTCCATTTATAAACTAAGATTTACAACAAAGGTCATATCTATTAAACTTTCTCATAAATATTAAGAGAACATGAATAGTTTTGGGAGTTTTAGGAGTTCAGGAGATGACGAGAGAGTTTGGGGAGATGAAGAGTTATGCATTTATAGGCATCCAATTAATTAAAGTTTCATAAGACTACACCTTGGATGCCTATAATCAAAGGATTTACCTCATTAAAACCTTACTAGTTAAAACCCAATGGGATAAAAACCTAGTAAAGGAAAAAGAGTACATAATTCTTAGTATACACTATAATTATTGTCTTATTATAAACCTTACTAGGAAAACCCAATGGAAAAAACCATGTTTAAGGGAAGATACTACAATATGTATTAACTTCCCCTCATGATATTATTAGTTGAGATCTTTGAGTCGATGGACTCCAATATTATGGACAAACTTTTCAAATATTACAGTAATGAGTGTCTTTGTAAACAAATTTGCTAGATTATCACTTGAACAAACTTGTGGAATATTAATATCACCATTCTTCTAAAGATCTTGAGTGGAAAATAATTTTTCGTGAAGTATGCTTTGTTCAATCCCCTTTGATATATCTATCTTTCAGTTGGGCAATATATGCAATATTATCTTCATATAGGATTGTTGGAATCATTTTTACAGAATACAAACCACAAGTCCCTTTGAATGTATTGAGTTATAGATCTTAACCAAACACATTCTTAACTTGCCTCATATATTACTAAAATTTTTGCATGATTAGATGATGTGTCTATTATAGTTTTTTCATAGATTGTCATGAAATGGCTATATTGCCTCATGTAAACAAATAGCCTGTTTGTGACTGGTTGTTATGCAGGTTAGATAAATACCCTGCATTTGCATAACCAATTAAATCTAATTTATTTGTATATTTGGGGAAAACAACCCATATCAATTGTACCTCGAAGGTAACAAAGTATATGGTTTACTCCATTCAATGCATTTATGTGGGAGAAGAGCTATATCTTGCTAATAAATTAACAACAAATGATATATTAGGTCTTGTGTGACCTTCAACATATATTAGTGCTGCGATTGCATTAAGATATAGTATTTCATGACCAAGTAGTTCCTTATTGCTTTCTCGAGGAAGAAAAGGATCTTTATTTACATCTAGTGACCCTACAACCATTGGAGTGGCCAACGGATGTGATGTATCCATATAAAATTGTTGCAACACTTTTGCAATATAAACTTCTTGATGCACAAAAATTCTATTTTTCAAATGTTCAATTTGCAACCAAGGTAAAACTTTTTTCTTCCAAGATCCTTCATCTCAAATTCTTTCTTTCAATAATTTATTGCTTTTTAAAACTCTTATAGAGTTCCAATAATATTTAATTCATCAACATAAACTGTAATTATAACAAACTCATTTTTTATATCTCTTTATAAAAGTACTTGGACAAATAGGATCATTTTTATATTCTTCTTTCAACAAATATTCACCGAGACAGTTACACCACATGCGTCTTGATTGTTTCAATCCATATGGAGACTTGTGTAATTTAATTGAATAATGTTCTCGGGAACTTAAATTTCATGCTCCAAGTATTTTATATCCTTCAGGAATTTTCATATAAATTTCATTGTCAAGTGAGCAATATAAATAAGTTGTAACAACATCCATTAAACACAAATCTAACCGTTCATATATTGTCAAACTAATTAAGCATAAAAAAGTAGTTGCATCCACCATAGGTGAGTATGTTTCATCATAATCAATGAAATGTCTTTATGAAAACTCCTGGGTGCCAAGCCATGCCTTATATCTGACAATTTCGCTTTCCTCGTTTTGTTTTCACATAAATACCCATTTGTATTTGTCAAGCCCTGACTTACGGGCTCGGCATACGACAACCGCCATGACAACCCAAGAAGGGATACTCACACCTCTTAACCCTTGAGTCGCCATAAGGCTAACAAAATCTAAGATTTTCACAATCTTGAACTAAAATCACATATGCAAAGTATACAAGGCAAGGAATACAACAATAATACAGAGGAAGCCACAATACCAAAACCTAATAATAGAGTTCAGTAAATGTACTAGTTATCAATATCACAAGATTCTCAAGAAGAAATTGACAACATATAAAACATGCAAATAAGGTGACAAATACACTAGTGGATCCATATCCTTATACAATGCCAAATTTTCAAAGATACACATATGAAAGGCTAGAAATGAGAAAAATAAAAAAACAATAATACAAGAAGATGCCCAGCAATCCACCTTGCAGTGACACCATCATCAACTGAAGCTTGGAAGAGAGAGAGAGAGAGGGTAAGTAACTAATGTCACTCAGTGACTACATTATCACAAATCTAAGAGAATATATATATATATATAAGAATACAAATGAATAAATTTCCAATAGCCAAGCGTTTTCAATAGCCATATAATCTTGAAAACTTTTAGCATTTTTTTAACAATATATAAATGTGAGATATTAAACCCCAGTGTTTAAAACCCAAAACATATGTTTACACAAATGTATTCAAAGCCTTGAAGCTTTTCATCAAGTATATAGAAAATACATGTACATGAATCTCATAATGAACATAAACACCAATTGATCAAATAAAGTTTCCAACTCTCACAAATATCAAATTGGTAATATAAGTTTTAAAGCATTAAGGCATAAAACTCGTCATCAAATAAAATTTTCCCAAAGAACATTCAAGAGATCACATCTCGAAGATATCATTTGCATGATAATCATAATTTTATCAAATATGGAGATTTCATCTTGATGAAATGAGCAATGGCCTAAAAACATTCTCTGACTTAGTCGCCGTCACAACTAGGTTGAGAGCCGTCAAGATCTTCATAACCTTAAGTTAGCCCACTGAGAATCTATGTGATGCTCCGGATTCCTAATGCATATCTAATTAGGGTTCTACTCGCCACCTAAACTAGATAGTAAATCTGGGTCTTCACACCACCTCAATAGGCTGGCTGTGAAGACCACCTACTGCAGCAGGGAAGGGCTCCGCCCGGTCACCATCAAAACCTGTGAAAGCTCAATAATACAATACATGCATAATACCCATAAATTCTAAATCCATGACACTATCCCTACACCTAGAATGAAATTTGATTCCACAAGTGTCGATGGTAAAAGCATATCAATATATACACATGGTTTCATAAATCACTTCAATCTCAAAATACAAGTGTAGTTATCAACCTTTGCATTTGTAGTTCAAGAGTTTCTCATGTAAAACAATACCATAGAAAGCTTTTCAAATTGATTAAAACTTCGGTTTAATACGATAAAACCACTTATGATAAACATACTGAAATGTCCACATTTAGGACAACATATGCATCTCACAAAGGAAAACCAGTTTCATGTCCATAGATCAAAAAAATATAGTTATACGAACGAAAGGTTTCACAAATCATTTCCCCAGGTAAAAACCAATAATGTCATAAGAAACAGTGAGTATACTTTTGGAATACATCACACATATCTTTGAAAATATAATAAATTTCATCAACACTCCACCCACACCTATGATCGCTCTAGCTCCACATCTTAAACACTTCATTAACAAACACCCAAGATATAAAAGTAAATCCAAGAACAATTCAAGATTAATATCCAAATCTTCCATAAAGGCATGAAATTGTTCCTTTACTTACATTATTCTCAAACTTGATGTCACTACACAACCTCTCACAATTTGATAAAGAAACAATTATCAAAGACCCTCAACAATGCACAAGCCATTATCTATCTCAGTTGTTAAAATACAAGTTTAACTCCCCCATAAGAAATTGATTACCAACTACACAAATTTACATATTTAAAAGCCACAACGAACATGCAACTATATTTAAGTTATTACATGTACCTTTGCATGCCAAGAAATCAACCAAATCTTTTCATTCAAGATTTTCAATATGCTTGCAAGGCTTACGTATCATCAAGTGGTCATTTACCTTAACCTATGTTTGAATAAATTTGTCATGAACATCATTCAAGTCTAAAATCCTCAACAAAGTATTGTTACTCCCAAATCACCCATATTAACCTTACTAACATCAAATTCACTACAAAAACTCTCGAAAAATACTTTCCAATTCTTAAAATTGTAAGTCTAACAAAGCAGTAACATTCACAAGAACTTTTAATTCAACAATCAAAATTCAATCTAACTCTTAGCTTATACATCATATGTAGTTTGTCAATACTCTTCTAAGGAATTTCCAACTTTTACAAATAAATCGAGTATACATTCTAATTCAACTCCCAAATCAATTCTAACTCTAAAACAAAATAAATATTAAATATTATTCAATGCTTGAAGCTTCCATTTTCAATAATATTTTTTCATTTTGTTGCACAATTCTATCTATTAAAGCTACAAAGTATCCAAACTTCTAAACATTAAACCAATTAATTAACCTATAATTCTCCTAGTATTGGAACAACCCCACATCATCATATTAAAGATTGACTCATAACTAGGCCTATGCACTAGCTAGCAACCAAATTAACGCCATTTCAAATCAATCAAAAATAAGCATAGACCCGGGCCAAAGCCCACATCATACTCGTAGGAGATAAATAATACCATTTGTGACAATAATAGTCTGAGAAATCAAGGTTCAAACAATCCAAATGTCCACATCTTGGACAAGCATCCGCATTTCAAAAATGACCCCAATATTCATATATCGGAAGTGAAAATCATTTTCACAAGTGTATTATCCAAAAGCAATATAATGTATACAAGTTTCATAATTCATTTTAATTCCAATAAACCAATGTAATCATAACATTTTCATTCAAACATCAAGAGTTTTCCAATATAAATCGATAAAAAGGAAATTCCTTCTAAATCGATAAACATATCAATTTAAATATGATAAAACCATGAATCAATTCTAAATCTAATAATGAAGACATTTTAATCATATTTTGCTAGATATGTGCATCAACTTAATCGACACATACCTTAGGTGATCATGAGTGAATGAGGAGAAGGAGAGCGAGCCAGAGAGAGAGAGAGAGAGAGAGAGAGAGAGAGAGAGAGGAAAGTTGTAAAGAGGATTTTGAATATCTTTCCACTGTCATTCGTTTTATTTAATAACATCATTGTACCTGATTCTTGTAACAAACTCCACAAAGGAATATTATCAAAATCACATGGGTATATCCCATTCTCCCACCTCTCTGATACTACCCTACTACCATTGTATTCTTAATTACATCATGCTTTTAAACCATTAGCATAACTAATGATTGACTTAGTAATTAGACTATTATAGACTTAGCCAATTCATCATACTCAGACAAGACAAAATCTCCATATTTATTGTGATTCATCCACCCTTTGTTCCAACGCCTGCTGCATCTAGCACCCAAGTCTTGTCTTGCATGACAAGCCTTCATCACCTAATTAAATACGACCCCACACACACACGAAACCAAGAAATCAAGTAAATAAAATAACAAAAGAAGAACAAGAAGAAAAATGAGCAAAACCCTAGGACTATAAGCAAGGAAATTCTACAATAGGCTTAAGGTTGGCTCAAAGCTGGCTTCTAAGATTCTCAAAGATTTCCTAAGATTCTTGGCTTCAATACAAACCAAGAAAAGAAAGAAACAAGCAAGTTCTACTGGTGTTATAATAGAGCTATAGTAACCTCTCCGCTAAGATAACAAGGAAGGAGAAGGTTCATGGATTCCACAAGATTGAAGGAATACAAGGCAATGAAAATATTCCCCTCAAGTTCCAACAACAACAAGCAAAAAAAATAACAAGGATCAAGCTCTATCTTAAGCTCATATTCAAACCCTAGCCCCATCCATCCATCCAAACAATGAAGAAGAAAGGAGAGGATAAGATATCTTGAAGGACAAGGATGGATCTTCAAGCTCCACTAGCAAGATCTAAAGATAAATCAAACCAAATCCCTAACTCCAAAAAGCATCAAGGGAAACAAAGAAGAGAAGGTTGCAAACCCCTAAACTCAAGGAGAAGGATGAATTTGAAGCTTCAATCTAGCAAGAACAAGGGTCAACCAATCTTCCCTTCTTGCTCAAAAGAACACCAAGGATGAGAGGAAGAGAGGAGAATAGAGTGAGAGAGAAGAAACAAAGAAAAAAGATCTCAAAAAGGGCTTAAAAAGCCCTACATGCGTACCCACCCTTGTTGTATGGCCTGGTGTGTGGCCCGTACAGGAGGCCGCACACCCACTAGGCCATGGTATGTGGCTCGCACATGGGACCAGATAGCCCCCAAGAAGGGTTGTGCGGGCTATGCACAGCCCGCACAAACTTTGTGCATCCTATACATAACCCACACAGCGTTTCTAGACTCCGGCTAGTGGTTCATCAAAATGACCATCATCAAATCGAGTTGTGAATAAGTCTCATACTAGTGGTTCTATATATTTTATTATAGATGAAGACTCAAATCTAATATAAATTCCCAAACTCTTTTGAGGGCCTATCTTGGTATGTTGTACTGGAGCAATTGAAACATTTATAAACTGCACATCTAAAAATTTTTAGATGGGAAATTTTAGGTTCTTAACTAAAAACCAATTGAAAAAGGAAGTACTTATGATAACTTATTGTCCTAATGTGAATTAGTGCTACTACATGCAAAATATAATAGACTTATTTTTGTTTCACTGGTGCTAATTAAGTAATCAACTTTTCTTAAAAACAAGTAGCACACAAAAATTCATTAGACTGATGAATCTTCTGGTTCTTCATTTGATGCCCATATGAATTTTCAATGATTTTCGCATCATAATTGTTCTAGGATGACCCAACCGGTTATGCCAAACAATAAACATGTTATAGTTTGTAAATTCTTAATTCATAGCATATGTTTCAATTTTGCTAAGATATGTGTAAAATAGACCAGAGGAAAAAGCAAGTAACTTCTCCATTATGCATTCTTTACTCGAGATGATACTCGTAATACAAAGGCATTTAATATTACATTCATTTGTTGCCATAATGTGATATCCATTTCAACGAATATCCTTAAAACTCAATAAGTTTCCTTTTGACTTAGTAGAATATAATGCATTATTAATATAAAATTGTGTTCCTCCTAGTAACAATAATTCAGCTCTTTCAAAGCCTTCAATTAACTTTATACTACTTGATATAGTACTTACATTGCCTTCTTGCATTACTAAAGAAGAAAAAAACTTTTAACCTTTAAGGATGGTGTGAGTTGTTCCACTATCAAAGAGACAAAGTAGAGCCTTATAGCCTCATGCAGATAATGTGTTATAAAATTAAGAATGCAAACACACACAACACCTAAAGTGGAGAAAAGAGAGAAATAGCTGACTTCTTATTCACTTTATTTATGTATTAGTACAAGATTACAAAGTCTCTAAAATTCATACGGAAGGTCACATCTATTAAACTTCCTCATAAATATCATGAAAAGATGAAGAGACATGGAAAGATTAATAGTTTTGGGAGTTTCACAAGTTCAGAAGATGAAAAGGTTTAGGAGTTTGGCCGATGAAGATTCATGCATTAATAGGCATCCACTTAATTAAAGTTTCATAACAATCTCGTCTTTCTTCTTCAGAATATTTAAATTAATTTTTTACCTATGAATGCAATAGGAGATTAATCTATTGATTGAATGAAAAATTGCTATTATTTTTATAGAAATAAAAAATTGTGGCCATTTGCTTTTCATCACAAATATAATATATATATATATTTATTTATATTTATTTATTGGTTTAGTTCTGTATCATTATCCTACTTGGTATTAATTTTATAAACTATTTCATGTAGTTTAACAACAAATTTCTTTTTCTAGATAGCAAAGCCTAATTTAAAAAAAATTAAGCAAATATGTATTTTATAAATATCTAATTCAGTGGTAATTAAATTGATGTTTATATTTGTTTTAAAAATTATAGAAAAAACCCATAATTTTATTAAAATAATTGTAAATTTTTATTTGGACTGATTTGCACATAAACACATATAAAAGTAAATGTTTTTATATGAAGAATATGATGATTTAATTCAATCTCAACTAAAATAAATCAATTTTTGGGGGTTTTTTTTTTAAAGACAACTGTTATCAGGCTTGGACCTTAAATAGGTAAAAATTGGAAATGTACTATCCACCTCATTAGTGGCCCCTATAATATATACTAGTCTTTGATAAAGGGGTACATTCTTCTTTTGTAATATTTTTTGTATTAATTCAATTACATGCTTATTCTCTATGAAGATTTTTTTTGACAAATTATCCTTTATAATGTTGAATGCATTTTATTGACTTAAAATGTACTATTTTTTGTATTTTCTTTCATAGAATAGTACACTTCGATCTTTGTTTTTTTAGAAAGATACATTACTATTCCTATATTATGTGTAAAAGGTTCAATTAGGCCCATAATAGCTAATATGACACCATAAGTAAGCAATAAATTTATGTACTTTATTTTATTTTATTTTTTCCATTAATTAAAGACGAAGTAGATGTTAAAAGCGTATATAGTTGTTTGCCATATTTGGCCCTATTGGATTGACACATGTAGAATAATTTTTATAACTTTTGAGTTTTTAAAATTTTTTTGTTAAATTTATACTAAAGCACCATGAGTTCACATTTTATTTTAATCTATATCTATGACTTCTCTTCATCTTGGCTCACTTATTTTTCTTTCTTTCCCTCCTTTTTTTTTTTGGTCCTTCTTCAATGAGTTTAATTATTTTTTTTATTTTTTCTTTTCATTTTTCTTCTTCATTTGACCAATAGATTAAGATAGAGGTATACAAGGAGAAGGAATGCGAAAAGGATGAAAAATAGAGAAGAGGCCTCAACAGAGATGGAGGCAAAAGAGGAGAAATTGGTGAAGGTTGGAAATGAGGCCAATATGGCGATTGAGATGAATGAGGAGAAATAGAAGGAGAAAAAAAATAAAAAGAAAAGAAAGGAATGCCGACAAGATAGAAGGGATAAAGCCACTGTTCAAGTGGTTAGAGGCACTAACTGGTCTCTCATGTGTTATGCAGAGTGATAAGGGTTCAAATCCTCGTGTTGGATGAATTAACTTACTGGTGATGTTGCATCCCACCTCACGCATGCCCATTAGGTGAGAGCGTGTTCGAGGCATTAACTCATGCGTGCAAGCCCCTTAACAGGCACATTCAAGACATTAATTCACTCGTGGAAAAAAATATTAACAGGTGCTTTTCGTCTTTGTCAATAAAAAAAAAATAGAAGGCCATATATAGAGATAAAGGTCAAAGAAAAGATTGAGAAGGTGATGAAGATGGTGGAAAAGGAAATTAAAAAATATACATTTTTTTTTATGGGCATGTGGTCAATCATGCCAAGTTAGCGATACCCCAAAAAAACAATTGAAAGTCTTTTAAAAAATATTTTACCCTCGGCAGCCTTTGCTATGTGGATAGACCAATGAATAGCCATGTAAACATTTAATATCAACTCGTGATTAATTAATTTAAAAAATACAAATACATGTGCTATTTGGGCACCGTATAAGCATTGTAGAGTTACCAACCAAAGTAAACATCATACATATATTACAAGGGTTGAAAATTTGTAATACACATTTCTAAAATATAAGGACCAAGGCATATTATATTTGTTGAGAATATTTTAAATGTTACATTTTGCTTTTGTACTTAAAAGTATACAATATCCTATGTAATTTCAAGATTATAATCTATTTATTAGAATTTTATTACAAATAATTTGTTTCACTTCAATGATGACCTTAAATTTAATAATAATAATAATAATAATAATAATAATATTATTATTATTATTATTATTATTATTATTATTATGGACTTGTATATACTTGCATAAAATTCCATATAAAATTGGATACTTGTATAAATACTACATAAAAAATTATACTTTTATACTATATTAATACTTGGGTTTTGCGGAGTATATATAAATATTAATTTTTACAAGGATAAATAAACTATAATGTACTTTTTGCTCATTATAATACTTTATCAATGGAATTATATTACTATAATTTATACGAATACAACACCCATTGGTTTGTCACTTTCTTACGCATTTTTCTATTTTGTATGAACTAAACATGAGAATGAAATAAATTTTCTAAAGATTTTTCTAAAAATTATATTAATTAAATTGACCAAAAACTTTTATTAATAGTAATAGTATTTTAAAAATTATTATCAAATAGATTTATTGGAATAATTAAAGTTTGTGAAAAAAAAAAGTTCCATAAATTGTTTGGTTATCCCAACAAAAATATCTTCTAAATTAATAGTGAGATGAAGAACACATGTTCTCATACTTTATTTAAAAAAAAAAAAAAAGAAACGAATAACATAGGTGAAGAATGCCCAGCACAAATGTAACATACATGATCTTCATATTTTTTCAATGTTTTTTATGCTACAACTTTTAATTTCATCCTATATATACTTAATTTTTCATTTGAGATATTATTATAAAACATTTATTTAGCTATTAATCGATATCTAAAGTAATAAGTGAAATCAAAAATAAAATATAAATATAAGTGAGATATCAGTGTAAACCAATGAGCAAGGTTAACCCACTGATATAAGAAGAACGTATATGTTGTCTTCTAATCCATTATAAACAAAGTAATCCTGATTCTCATTCTATTTTTTTCCAACAATATATATATATATATATATATATATTCTTTTTTGCCCATAAATGCAAGGGAAGGTTAATCTAATGAATGAATGAATGAAAAGTGATATTATTTTTTATAGAAATAACAAAAATAGTGTCCGTTTGTTTTTCATCCTAAATATAATAATAATAAAAAAATTAATTTACCTTTTTCCTACAATAACCTATTGAGTTGCTTTAGGCAATTTTTGGATGCCGGCCTCTAGGTGTGGTTTTAGTTATTAATTATATAAAGTATTTGGCCAGTTTAACAACTAATTCATTTTTCTAAACCTTAAATGCTTAATTAGAACAAATCTTTAAAAATATGCATTATATATATATATATATATAAAAATGGTAATTTAAAATAACTCAATTATGAATCACAGTTTGCATATAAATCAATCTATATATTTATATTTGTTTTAAAATTTTTAAAACAATTAATTTTAATTAAATGTTGTATAATTTGATTTGGGATAATTGATGAGTGGAAATTTTATAGTGTTTTACAATATTTTTATTGTACTCGTTATGTTTAAACCTCGTATTTTATTCTATAATTCATAATTTTATAGAATTAATATTTATGAAGTGTTTTTATTATTTTTTAGATCTAAAATGAAGATTGAAACTCTAGAGAGATGATAAATCTATTTAAATGATGTTGAGAACATTAACGGGCCTGAATAACAATGGATGAGGTGATTATGTCTTATTGACGTGATTAAAAGGAGACTTTATGAATATGGAAGTTTGGTATTTAAATTGTCTCAAGATTTGCACTGAATCATGGTGCGAATGCTAATGAATCTAGCTATCTTAATTGGGCTAATTGAAATTGAACATGAACCTGGGATCGGATATTATTCAAATCTTTGAATTTGGTTTTCTTTTATCTTAATGATGTATTTGCATTTAAATTTTTTTTTTAATTTTGCAATAATGATGGGGTGCTTTGTCTTCATTTATAGTTTAAATTCTTTGTACTAATATTTCTTTAAATCTTTACATTGGAATGATTTCTATTGAGTTTGTGCAATTGAATTTCATTTTTTTAATGAGTTTGTGATAATGATTAGATTGATCTACTTTCTATTCTTAAATTTATATAATTCTAGAGTATAATTTGATCTTATTTTTCGATCTTGTATTGAACTTTGTCTCATTTGCTTACTAGGAGGTTTATAAATCCTAATTTTGAGTAATTAATCTTCGATTTGTGTGTGAAGTCTAGATAATTGGAAATTAAAGTTTTAGGGATTCAATCTTGGATAGCAAATTGATTTTGAATTTATTTAGAGATTTTACACAATACCTCTAATTCTTATTAAGATTATTTGGATATGAAAATGCTAGGGTTTGATTCATTTGGAATGAGATTTGGAGAGGTTAAGTTAGGAATATGATAATGAAATTGGCATGATATGGGAGTTATCCGGATATGGATTTCTAGTATTAAAACTATAGTAGAATGAATGATTAATTTTTCATCATGACTAACTCTTCTATCTTACTTTACTCAAACATGAGAGTTTAGGTTTAGGATGTTTTTTCTTCAAGTGCATACCTCTTTAAGAGTATAGATTAGATAAGGGAGTTACCGGAAATGCCTTGTTGTAGGAATTGATACACTTGGAGAAAAAATAAAAGGGAGAAGATTGAATGACCCAATGAAGTGATTTACCAACATATGGAAGCTGCTTGGAAGAAGAATCCAAGGGTTAATTTAGCTTGGAGTTCTTTGATTTCATTCTCTAAATAATTGATTGTTTTAAAACTATATAGAAAAGTTGTGTCAATATGGGAGTTGCGCCATTATTGTGAGGTCTAGGACAAGATAGGGTTAAAACCTTAGCTTGCATACTACTCTATTAGAATGCTTGAAGGGAACCATACCAACTCATAATTTTTTTTTGTTGAAGATCCAACATTCTTAAAGGAAATTAGAAATTCAAACTCTAATGTTCCATTTTATGTAGAAATCCTTCTCAAAAGCCTCGATACATTTTTTTTATTATATTTTAATTTGAATTTTCTGATTTGAATTTTTTTTTTTTTTTTTGCAAAGCATATTGATTCGATCTATCAAATAATACTAAAAGCAACTTTGTTTTACATCTTCAAATGCCAGTACTCGTGGATCATTAGCTATGTATATTAATTAATTGTTGGATCAATACTCGTGGTCTTTGTGGTCTTTGTCTCTTTGATTGTTGGGCCACTTGTTGCCTTTGTGTCCTCACTTGATAGGAATCTTATTGTTGCCTTCTTGTCTTCAATTTTTTGATCTCTTCTTGTTCTCCTAGTTCTAATAGTTCACATGTAACATCACTTAGAATTTCCAAATTGCAAAATTAGGCTCCATTTCTTTGTTGTACCTATAGAGAAATATTTAGGGTTTAAAGGTTTAAGGTGTGGGTGGGTGGGAGAGAGAGAGAGAGAGAGAGAGAGAGAGAGAGAGAGAGAGAGGGCATAAAGTTGATAACATATGATGGAGACGGATGGGAGGGAATCATAGAGGTGTGATAGTCCTAGATGATTATGGAATTTTTAGATTTGTTTGGAAGGCTGTTATTAATGAGGTTATTTTATTTAATTTTTAAATTTATTTTTGCTTGGTTATGTGATTATGTAGATTTTTTTCAGAGATTTTGTTTCCTTTGGGACAAAAGAAATATAATTCTAATTTTTAATTTGTGCTTAATGATTATCTATTGTATGAATTTTGGATTTAAATTTTATAACAACATAGTCCTAAATTTTAAAATTTAATTTTACCTATAATTATCATGCGAACCATAGTTTGGATTGCAAGATTTTATAAGCTTTGTACTATGCTTGTAAAATGCATTTAGGTCCATCACTTAAATGACATCCATGCACAGAGTAGTAAGTTTATGTACATGTAGACATTTACAAATAAAGTGGAATAAAAGCTTATGTGGCTATTATTATAGCGGATCCCACTAGATTGCCACATGGAGAATAATGTTTTTTTTTAATGTCGATTTTTAAAATTTCTTATTCATTAACTCTAAAGTGCATGAGTTTTCTTTTCCTCCATCTTTATCACATTCTCCTTCCTCTCATCTTCCACTTTTGGTTTCTATCTATGGTCTTTCTTCTAGTTCATAGTTCTCCCTTGTCTTTTGTATTGCATTCAAGTATTCTCCATATTCTCTTGTTTTCACATTTTTCTTTGTCATTTAACCTATGGATTAGATAGATAGGGGTGGTGAGAAGAAATGCACAGCTAATGCAGGAGGTCGGTAAGAGGTTTGGACGAGATGGTAGAAAGAGGGGAGAATAGATGGAGGCTGAAAAGAGAGACAATGGATGGAGATAGAGGTGGAACGAAGGAGAAACGCATGTTAAAGAGAAGCAAAAGCTCACGAGTATGGAGATGAAGGTGAGAAAAGAATTAAAGAGAAAGGAAATGAAGTCATAATAGGAGGCAATGAATAAGATATAAAAGTGGAGGAAAAGGGAGAAGGCAGATTGAGGTGGGAAGGAAAAACCCTATGGCCTTGTATCAAGTCATT
>NC_052480.1:10441491-10483727 GCF_009730915.1 Dioscorea cayenensis subsp. rotundata | reverse complement strand
AATAAAATGACAGTTATTTTTGCATAAAAAGCATTGATGATTATTTTTGCATTCTGAAACTGTTGTTGTTGACAAGAGAAAGTGCTTTTGCATTCTTTTGAATCACAAGATGTCTCAAAATGACTGAGACTTTTTGTAGTTCTGCTATAAATATCAATTAAATTAGATATTCCTTTTCAAAGCACATATACTTGAACCACTCTATAAGGCCCACCGATTCGAAAACGCTAGAAGAGATGGTATGAACCGAGAAGACAATTAACTCGGGCGGGTTATTAGATTTAGATTCTACAATTGAATGAAATTTGGTAGATGGTATTTTTAAAAGAGATACTTCATGCATCATATTACAACCCACATGAAAATATTGTAGTCACCAAGATATAAGCATGCCGTGTAAGAAAGTCCAGCTAATAAATACATATGTAATGGAAACTCTCATGTGTATATATATATATGAAAATAAAAAGTTCGGCATGATTAATAACTTATAAGTTATAAAGCAGTTTTTAATTAATTTATGCTTCGCATTCATCGAACACAAAAATAAAAATGACTTGACAATTGTTTTCTAGAAATGATGAATTATTGCTAATTAAACAAAATCAAAATTTGCAAATATATTTTGAAAACCAGATCGTGAGTGTTCATCAATATTATTTTTATTCACAAAACTATTAAATATATAAAAGCTATATTATTAAAACTCTACAATAGAAATTTGGTTGTTTAAATAAATTATGATATTTAGTTTTGTGGGTTTTTGTATTATTGAAGATATTATAAGTATTATTGATGAATTAAATTAACATATTAAGCTTACATGTATGCATCCTCAAGCATTATATACGGGGATGTTAATTTAATTAAAAGTGGTTCTCGGAAAATGATATGAAACCGTCGATTTTATTCTTATTTCTTAACAAATACTTGTTCAACACTCAGATTATTCATTAATTTTTATAATAATTGTAAGTCAGGGAGCACTTTTTGGTTGTTGGTCAAAAATATTATAGCTTTTATTGATGATCTATGAAGAGCCTCAAGCACCAAACTGAATAGAGTTTGTTACCAACCTTTAATAGGATTATATATCTCATTAGAAATGGAAACTAATAAAAAATTAAAAAAAGAAAATTAATTATATATATATATTTTTTTTAATGAAAAAAGAGTTGCGAAATTCAAATGTCAGTAATCCACAAATCTCTCTCAGTTCTTTTTTGAAAGGCAGACTTGTGATTGGCCAAGAGAACAAACAATTTTCCTATACATAAATGCATCAACAATGGAGAATTTGTGTTTAATAAAAATATATAACTATAACCTTCCAAATATATATTAGCCTACACTTTTGACTTTTTCTCGTTTAGTTTGCCTATCTCATCTAAAAGATGATTGAACAAATAATAAGATTTTCCAGGGGCATATTTGTAAAAATATGATCAAGATCTAATAAAGAAAAGCACACCTATCATAATCAATGAACAAAAATGGAGAATATGAGTTGGTATGAGAGAATATATATATATATATATTCTTAGCTTTTTAGAAATGTGGGCAGTGATAAGATTCAAAACCCAGGAGTGGTAACTTACATTACTATTTGTAAAAGAATTATAGATAAATCACTAGTAAAATTTGCAGCAAAGATGGTAACTTACAATTAATTTATCAAATAACCTTTAAAAAAACATAATAACAAAAAAGAGCCAATACATAATTGCTAACTAAAATTATGGGAAACATTTCTCAAAATTCCATTTTTCTGGAAGAAAAAGAGCCAATACATCCCCTAAAGCACGATCAAATGAAAAAGAGCAAATGATATTGCTCTTTTTTTGCTTTCCATACCATCATCCTGATAGCAATCATACTAAACAACATTTATGTATGCCATTGTCCCAAACCAGAGAGAAAAAGAAATATATAAATAAATCAAACTCACAAACATAAGAAATAGAAATGCAAAATATACTTCCCAAGTTAATTATGATCAATGTAATTGTGTGAACTGTGACTAGTGAAATAAGCATAAACAAATGGCTTTGACTGACCTCATGCAATTACAGCTGAAAATAAACCACATAATTTTTTCCACATATAAAAAACCACATCAAGCTCAACAGCTAGTAGGAAGATGGTTGTTAATTTAACCAACTTGCAACAAGATTAATTTTCAGATATGACAAAGTAACCAATGCTAATTACCAAAATTAATCAGAGAAGAGTGATACCAATTTCAAGGATAGAATTAAACATGCAGGGAGACAAGACCACGGATAGAATTAATTCTTCACGTTCAACTAACAAACATACACATGCAAACATATAAGTCTGCTGGATAACTGTGAGATATTTGTGGTTCTTTATAGTGATATTGGCCTCACAATGCTCTAAATGTAATGGTGAGGTATGACATGCTTTTTATTTGTATGGCATTTGAATAAACAACTCTAAAATTAGAGATAAACAAAGATAATAACCATTCAATTTTCATGATTTGAAAACCAGAGTTGAAAATTTGAAGGCAATAATTTTTGGTTAATGAACATATAGAGCATACCAAAAGTTCTCCCTTCAAGAACACTGTCCAAAGCAAAATCAGAAAGACTGATTAGATCCACGACACCAAGATACTGAAAAAACAAAAGTAAAAGAAAATAATTCAAACTTATTAAAAATAAAAATAAAAACAAAAAACAAGAACATGTCATTTATAAGAACATAATTGTACCTTTAATGATTGAACATTTCATTTGAAAATGAAGGATCTAGCTCAATGCAATTATGTGCGTCTTTGAGTCCTTCAGCCCAACCTCCCAACCAAGTGTAGCGACGCACTGCTGTCGTAGCTATCCGAATGCGCAAGACTTGATGCAGAGCCACAACACAAGTGATAGACAGCAGATATTCACAATGACATATGACTTGACGACTTTTGACCGCTAAACATAAAAATATCCTGGTGATTGGATATGTTCAACTAATAGTAAGCAAATTGTCACACAACAAATTTGCAACGTTTTATCACCAACATGATATTGGCAGAATAAAGGATTGGTGGGGAAACAATGAACAATTTGGAAAAAGATGAATGTTTAACATAGAAGAAAAAGAGAGTATTAGATACCCTACAAATAAAGACCAACACCTTTTGTGATTACAGAACTCACACTAGTCCCTTTCATTGTGTTACATATTCATTTATATCAGCCTCTTAATTAATCATACAAGAAGCAAGATAGAAGTTTCTCAACTAATATATATATATATATATATATATATATGGCTATGGGTTTGCAAGTAGCTAGGATGTGTGTATATATATAGATATATATAGAATCTACGCCACTTTACGAGAGCTAACTTTCCCCATCCTCTCGATGAGATAGGTTTCACTTTCTGACATCTTTTTATCTCTAGAGAAAAGTGGCGAGGAAACTAGTTAAGGATGGATTTGGAGTACATAAATGGGAGCCTGAGAGAACCAAATGGAGCTGATGGCTATGATGATGATGAAAGATAAACCCAATCTAAAACAAATTTAAGATCAAACTGAATTAAATGAGTGCAGGTCAGTTCAAGTGGGATTGATAAAAGATAAAACCCAATTAGTCCTGGGTTCAATTTCAAATTTGAGGAAACAGAGAAGATTTGCATTTATGAGTTCAATAGAAAATAGACCTTCACACACTCTCAACCTGCTCAAGCAAGAGAATGAAAAGTCATGCATATATGCACAAACCACATGTTACCTCGCATCCAAGAGGGGAATAAAATTCACACTACAAAAGTTTTGAAACTTCAAGAATTCTAATGATGCTTCATGGTTGGTACACCAAATAAAAAATAAAAATATAAACAGAAATAAAAATTCTAAAAAAATTGTCAAAATTCTAAGAGGGAGACTGGTGCTTCTTAATTCAGCAAACTTGAAATCCAAAAACTCACTGCAGACAAACGCGCCTTTAACTAATTTCTCGAAAGCATATCCATAAACATCTATCTTTCCACATTATGCACTGAGATAATTGAAAGGTCAAAAACTGTGAGAACATGAAGTTTTTCAACAAGGATACGAGTTCAATGCTTACTAATTAAAAAAACTTTTGCTTATTTTTCAAACAAAAGCAAGGATGAAGAAAAGAAGATCACGAAAAGCAGTCATTATTAACCCGAGAGAAATGAAAAATTGAAATACTGAGAAACTACATCATACTACATAAATATTAATACTGAACTTCACAATGCAAGCAATTGAATATTTTCAAAGAACATGTATTTTACAAAAAGCAAAAGATCAAAGGCATGCAAGTGAATAAAAATTCACATTTTTTTTGACAGAAATTGAGAAAGAAGGAAGCCACAAGAACCAATTTTTAACCCCAAGAAAAAACCACAAAATCTGTAAAATATTGTGGCTGCAAGGATCAACATATTATAACCCTAAGCTAGAGGAATATATAAGAAATCTCCTGCTTAAAACAAAGTAAAAGTTTACTAGAGTCTGCATCTATGATTATCAGAAGAGAAAATTTCATATAAACTAATTAATGAGGAAGTTTTTTTTAGCCTTGCAAAAATTCAACAAAAAAAGACAATATATTATGAAAAGGAAGTCAAACTAAATGACACAAGGTGATGGAATGTGCATAATGGTGACACAGAAAGCCTCCATAATTCATGCAAAAAATACAAAGTATTATACAGCTAAGATGCTCAGGTCACAAGTACTGTAGAAAAATAAACACTAAAATAGGTTCAGAAATGGCAAGGTGGACACGGCATTCATTCCTAAGCATGAAAAGGAGTTGGCAGAGGTCAGTACCCATTTCACCTGCCTAGAAACAACAACAAACACATGCATGCACATCTTTACTTGCTTGAATTGAATTTATGTGACTTTTATTCCTATCAAGTGTGGGATGTTTTTGAAAAATATTTTTCAGCTTACTCGACCTCATCTAGTCTGCTTCATCATTATTTTTCTCCTCCTTTTTAGGTTTATTCTTGTCTCGGTATTCAAGTCCTTTTTTCTCTAGTTAATATTTTTCAGCTCGATTGGGACTTCAAAAGATGTGTGACAAAATGAATGTGGATGCAAAAGTACCTTCAATTACTTAACCACATGAATTGTTTGCATCTAACTTGTGTTGTTGGCCCTGAAATATAACATGTAAGAGTGATCAGTAGTTATTTTTCTCAATGGTGCAGCCCCAGAAGCTGATTATCTCTTCTTCTCAGAAGAACTCGCGGGATCCAGTGCCTGATCAATGTCGCTGCAACTCTCAAGCAATGAGATCCCGAAAGTATTTATTCTTATTCTTCCTCACCGATTGATAAATAAACAGTAAAATAGGTTCATAGCATGCAAAAAAATACAAAGAATTATAAGATGCTCAGGTCACAAGTACAGTATATAAATCAACACTAAAATAGGTCCATAGCATGCAAAAAATACAAAGAATTATACAGCTAAAATGCTCATGTTGTAAGTAATGTAGATAAATCAAACAGTAAAAGAGGTTCAATTACAAGATAAACTTTAAACAACTCCCCCAAAAATGGAAACCAAATGATCAAAATCAGTGGAATCCCTATTAAAAAAACAAAAATAAAATAAAATCAACAAAGAAGATCCCAAAAAAAAATTAAGGAAAAACCCCATAATTAGATACACCAAAAAAAAATTCTAGCTAAAATTTTCAAACAAATGAAAATGGCTCTACAAACGTTTAGATCTCTCAAAATAAAAATAAATAAAAGAAAAAAAATCCCCAATTATCAAAATAATTTCAGAAAACCTGAAAAAATTCCTCAAAGAAGCTTAGATTTCTCAAGAGAGAGAGAGAGAGAGAGAGAGAGAGAGAGAGAGATCCCGATCATGGCCAGCAGGGTTCCCTTAGATCAAGCTCCGGCGGCGGGTGCTAAAGGTCCAACGGCAGCGAAGCAATGCAGAACCACATTCACAAAAATCTATCCATAATCTAAAACCTAGAATCACTACACTTGATCTGAAAGGTATACTAAAACCTAGAATCACTAACCTGAACATCACATTCATAAAAAACCCTCAACAAAGCACTTGACCTAATCAATCATTCATAAATCTAAGGGCAAAAGGAAAAAACCAGTTCCGGTGCCTCAATGTCGGCCGGAGACCGGAGGGAATGAAGGGAGGACTGAGGATGGGTTTAGGACTCACCGGCGGCGGTGCTTCGGTACGTCGAAGATCAGCACCCGGCGGCGATCGTGTGAGTGAGTGCTCGGCAGCACGGCGGTGCGGCTAAGCTCAACACCCAGCCCGGCAACCGTGTGAGTGATTATGGAGAGAGGGAATGAGAGAGTGGAGAGTGAGTGGAGAGAGGGAGAGAGAGAGAGAGAGAGAGAGAGAGAGAGAGAGTTTTTTTATAAAAAATTTTGAGGGGGTTTTGTAAACCGGTTGTATAGTTTAATGAAAAAAATTATAACATAATCATGGAGACGGTTTTTAAAAACCCCCTCTAATAAACTGCTTCTAAAACTAAAAATTGGTGTAGTGCTTGTCCGCTAATACTGACTATAACTACAATCAAAAGAAGTATTATAACTCATAATAAGATCAATGCTATCTGGAGAATCGTAAGAAAGAGATTTGCTATGATTAATATCATTTAAAAGGCCATAAGAATGAGCTTAATTTGGCTTTTATTCATTGAATATTTGTCGTAGTTCAAATTTGCTAAGAAGAACAAAATGAATGCTTTTATACTTTCACTGTTAACAACACTCCTGTTAATTAATCCTTTGATTTCATAGTGCCTTTAATCCATTAACAAGCAAATGCTTTTACTCCAAGGTAATATTGATAACTATTGAAATAGTTAACAAACGAATAGTAAATGATATAACTGTGGTTCTGCATTAGCTTTTATTTTCTATTTCTTGTGGCTCTAATCAAAATCATGTTAAATTGGCAAAGATCAAAAGTTAAGAACTATATTTAAGTATCACAAGTGAAACTATTTGAAATGATGAACTTTAAGGTGCCTTTTACTATAATGTGAGTTTGTATGTTATCAATTTACATTTGTATTTGATATGAAATTTTATACTTGATTTTGTTAAGTTTGTATCTTAAAAAGCTCCTAGGCATTTTTATTATGTTAGCCACATTTTTCACCCATACATCTTACTGAATATTGAACATAGATAAATCCGTCCTAAAGATGTCTTGCAATACTAATTATTAGTGGGTAAGCAAATTTAGAACCTTCATTTGAACTATAAAGTTGCAAATTTCCCAATGTGATCAATCCATGCGACACATTTTTTTATTGTTAAGGTTCAATTATGCATTGAGAGATAAATTCTCGACCTCTCGCATGAGAGTCAAATGTTTTATAATTCGGTTATTGCAATAGTGATTACATAGTTGCTATTTAGCAGATTCTTATTAAACATAAATTTAACTTATATATATATATATATATTCAAAAATCAATCTTGTGTCAACTGCGCCCTTCCAAGTATATAAATGGTGGAAAACTTTTAAAGACAAATCATTCATTGTTGGGGCTAAATAAATAAAAGAAGGATTAAGTTTCTTATTCTAATATTAGGAGGAAAACCACGACAAGATTATCTTAATCATAATTAAAAATATTAATCAATAATGGAAATTAATTAAACTTAAATTAATCTTACAACAGACTATGAAATTTGGTTCTGGACTAAGACAATTAGATAATTTTAATTTTAATCTCAATCAACCTCTATTATTCTACCAAGCATTAAAAATGTCTGAAATTCACTTCTCACGTAAGAGACATTTAAAAATAGTGTTTAATGACCATAGTATTCTAAATTTGTTTAATAAATTAAACTTTCTCATCATTATTCAAAAATTAATAGTGACTAATCTTTGCCTTTTGGATTGAACATAAGATTTGAATCACCCCATCAGTCATTCTTATGAAATATTTTCACATGAACAAGTGGAGAGAAGCCTCTGAAAAATGCTAACCATTTTCATACAAGCACTGCTGAAAACACATTATCTTAAAGCACCAAAAAACAAGAGGGCTAACTGCAATTCCAGAACTTCAGCTTTTATTAAGGAATGCAGTTAAGTCCCAAACATCCCAACCAGAAACTCCTCACACATCTCCTCTGCATTCAAACAACAACCAAACACACAATTAAATTAAAATCTGGTAAATAGACAATGATTATGAATTAAATTAAACTTGAAAAAAAGCTATAGATACATAGATACCCTGTTGGATTTTTGGTAGAGGAGTTCTGGTGGAATCTCATACAAGTCCTCATCAACAGCCATGGGAATTCTATGCCTCCTTTGATTCTGTATCTTACCCTTCTTCTCAACATCTTTAACTCTGTTCCTTCCATACTGCAAAATCAAGAAACAGAGAATAACACTACAATCTAGTAACCTCAAACAAAAACAATGTGAAAAAAAGGACATAAAGCTAAGAGTTTTAGTACTTGAAACTTTTGAGAATGGTGAAGTTGGCAATTAGCTTTTAGATCTCCATCTTCACTGAACTCTAACTTGTAAGCAGACTGGAAGTACAAGTCCTGAAGTTCACAAGAATTCCATAACCCAAATGCTGGAATTTGTCTGCTTTCCATGAGCCACAAACACTAACACTAACACAAGAATCAACACAAGGCTAGAGAGTAAGAGTTAAATAGCAGGGTGAAGAAACAAAAGTGGAGCAAACAAGGAACAAGACTTGTGTGGAGTTGTCTGCATCCCAGGAGGCTGAGCATGGAGTAGTTTGTTTACTTTATGGAGCATGGTTTTGGCATTAGAGTGTGGCTTATACTTTTTCCATCTCTTTCTACTCATGCTCCAAAAGGCCACTTTACTCTTTTGGAACTCAAGGTACTATAATATTGCAGTGTAATTTATATGGATAAATGACAAGGGAGCCTTGAGCATTGGACCATGTATTTATGCCATTAAGGTTGGCTTTTTAGGTGTGGAGAGGTGGTATATTATATGGTCATGAGTGTCTTATTTACTTGTTGGGAAATTAAACTAAGGCAAGCTCTGTATTATATTATATGTATGGTCAGTAGGCATGCATGCTGTTTAGGCCTGGGTTATATTGCTTTCTGATATATTCTTTTTTTGTGTAGTTATTAAATCTCTGTTATACTTGTGGATGCCTCCTATTGTTTATCATTTTATTTATTTTTATTTTTTTCATGTATTTTTTAATTTTATTTTTTTTTATCATTGATTAGAGATAAACACAATTTAGAGTGATAAACAAAATAGTTTCAAAAAAGATAATGAGAATAATTTATGATTTCTTTTATAGATCTTTTAAACATTTTTATCAATTTATTTTTTTAAGAAAATGTGTTAAATCAAATAAATTTTTTATTTTATTTTATTTTTCTAATAAATGTGGTAGCCTATAAATACCGAAGTATCGTGTTGGAAGAGAATCAAACACCCAATTTTTTATTTGGGTAACTTTCTAATTACAGGTGGTAGAATTTTATTTTGTTAGTTAAGAAAAGATATTTATTAATATTATTTAAAAAAATTAGTTTTTTTGAAAAACATTTATTTGATATGACGTAATTTTCCAAAATTTATTAATCCGAAGAAAGAGCCAACTTCTAGTAAAGATTTCAGACAATTATATAAAATATTATTTTTTGAAAAAAATAAAATAGGATAACGTCTTTTTTTTTTAAAAAAAAAAAATTGTCAAGACTTGAGATTCTTAATATAAATAATGGTAGAAAGAACTGATAAGGCTTCAAAAGCAAGTACTAAACTCTACAATCAAAATGTACTCTAAAATCATTTAATTTTGTCAAACAAATATTTGAATATAAATGAACTTCTAATAGAACTGATGCATTAATATAAAAGAAAAAGAAAAAAGAAAGACTGCTTGGAAGCTAGAAATTGTTACAGTCTTGCATTAAATAGCCAACTAGAAAAGGAGGGATATAATTTATGATCCCTGATCCTACAATACATGCACTCATAATGAAATAAATGTCTCCATAAATGTAGTCAGAAAATGTTTCTGACAAGAAACTTCTCATATGTGATTGTTTAATGCATTTAAGGTGTGCCTCAGATGACACAGAAATATGGAGCAATTGTAGTGGATGAGATGAATTAAGAAGGGAAGTGACAAATAAAATTAAAAAAAACCCTTGGAAGAGTGATTTAAAAAATTACCTTTGCGTTTAATATTTAGAAATACAATTGTGATTTGAATACAAATATCTTTTGGCTTCTTTAAATTGCATTAATTGCATTTAAGTCCAAATTCACTTGTGATTTATTTACTTATTTTTTTTTGTCTCGACACAACCAGCTTGATGTTTGAATTTGTTTGTTTTTATTTTTGTTTTTTGTTTTTTGTTTTGTTTTTTTTTTGTTTTTAGAAAGACGACAAGCGTCGAAACCCAAAGACGAACACGTGAGGGAGCCGTGCTCACCATCGAACCGTGCCCTTACCTTGCGCTAGATAGGGATCGAACTCGGGGAGCCACACTTGACACTCGAGGCGAATACCCTACATAAGGGACCCGATGCCAATAGACCAAATGGTCATAGGCTTTGTTCGTTTTAGTTTAATATTATGTATCATGAGCATAAAATAATAAATTCTACATAATCAAATACATAGAGATGTTCAGGTAGAATATGGTCAATATTTTTATTTATTATTAAAATCTAAAAAAGAATTATAATAAGAAATCTCTAATAGCTCTTAAAGAAACTGCTCTTTTTCACTCGTTTTCCGATAAATAATAAACTTTATGCTAAAACTTATTAGAAAAAGGAAAAATTACTGTTTATCTCTCAAAAATTTCAAAAATTTCCAAACAACTCCTGTGAATTTTGAATACCTCGGACAACCCTTCCGTTATTGTTTCACTTCTTTTTGCCCCCTGTAGGTCACTAGGATTGGGTCCATATTATGAAATTTCATTATTGCCCTTAAAAATGGTGAGAAAAAACTGGGCAATCACATCATGTCAAACCTTTTTGCATACCTTTTTTTATTCTTTTTGCATTCCTTTTTTGTTTTTTTTCTCAAACAAAGTTTGGAAGACTCATATCACCTTGGATTGTTGAAGATTTTCAATTTCTCCACATTTGGTGTGTTCGATTGGAGTTCTCCCGATTACCCGATAAGGTGACAATCTCTTCCTTTCCCCTCATCTTGATCATCCTGTGAGAGAGAGTAACAATTTTTTTATGTAGGTTTACTATGGAGAGTTGTTATGCTATTGCTAGATACAAAGGAGAGGGACGAGTGCTAGTGTTCATGGCACTGACTTCTTGGGAATGAGAGAAGATTTCTTATGTAGATTTCTTCTCGTTGTAAAGTTCTTCTCCTTTATGTTGCATAGTTGTAGAAGTTAATTATTGATTAATTATCCAAGTTTTCTCTTAAAAGTATATGTTTTCGCTTAATTATTCTAGAATCCGCTTAAAACAAAGCAAAAACATATGTTTTGCTTTGTTATCCTTGTCCAATCCCAGTTTCCACTTAAAATTATCCAGTTTCCGTTTAAAATATTATTTTCAGCTTAAATTTTCCAGTTTCTATTTAAAATGTTATGTTTCCAGCTTAAAATGATGGTATTTCCACTTAAGTTTTCTTCTCGTTGTAAACTTGACTTTAATTTTAGAAGGTATTCGGATTCTACGAGCATGTCCGTTCCACCTCAGGGTGACCCTGACGGTGTGGCAGGCCTTCCTTCCATAAAAGACAACAAAGCATAAAGATAATAATTCTTTATTATATGGAGACAACGATATTTATATGAAAAAATTGATAAGTTTGTGGAAAAGAATTTAGGTTAGCATGAGTAAATTATAACTACAAACAAACTTATAACCACAAACAAAAGAATTTAGGTTAGCATGAAGAGTAATGCTTGTACTCATTTGTTAAACAGAAACATTGTGAGTTAAACAGAAACATTTATAGTTCAAACAGAAACATTGATATTTAAACAGAAAAACCGATATTTACGTGACCAATTAATTCTGGGTATAAAAACCAATTAATCATGACCACTCATATATCTTTAAATAGAAACAATGATATTTAAGCATTTTTAAATGCAAACGCAATATGTTAAATAGAAATATCGATAGTTAAACAAAGACAACCAAACATAAATGATGGTCGTTCTTTATTATATGGAGACAACGATATTTACATGAAAAATTTAATAAGTTTGTGGAAAAGAATTTAGGTTAGCATGATTACATTATAACAACAGACAAACTTATAACTACAAACAAAAGAATTTAGGTTAGCATGAAGAGTAATGCATGTACTCATTTCTTAAACAGAAAACTCATTTCTTAAACAGAAACCTTATTTTTTAAACTGAAAACTCATTTTTTTAAACGAAATATTGATATCTAAACAAAAAAACTGATATATACGTGACAAATTAATCCTAGGTATAAAAAACAATTAATCTTAGCCACTCGTACATATTTAAATATAAACAACGATATTTAAGCACATTTTTTTAATGTAAACGCAATATGTTAAATAGAAATATTGATAGTTAAACAAACACAACCAAGCATAAAGACGACCATTCTTTATTATATGGAGACAATGATATTTACATGAAAAATTTAATAAGTTTGTGGAAAAAAATTTAGGTTAGCATGATTACATTATAACTACAAACAAAAGAATTTAGGTTAGCATGAAGTGTAATGTATATACTCATTTCTTAAACAGAAAACTCATTTTTTAAACAGAAATATTGATATTTAAACAGAAAAACCGATATTTACGTGACAAATTAATCCTGGGTATAAAAACCAATTAATCTTTCCCACTCATACATATTTAAATAGAAACAACGATATTTAAGCACTTTTTTTAAATGTAAACGCAATATGTTAAACAAAAACATCGATAGTTAAACAAAGACTACCAAGCATAAAGACGGTCGTTCTTTATTATATGGAGACAACGATATTTACATGAAAAATTTAATAAGTTTGAAGGAAAAGAATTTGGGTTAGCATGATTACATTATAACTACAAACTAAACTTATAACTACAAACAAAAGAATTTAGGTTAGTATGAAGAGTAATGCATGTACTCATTTCTTAAACAAAAAACTCATTTCTTAAATAGAAACCTTATTGCTTAATAGAAAACTCATTTTTTAAACGAAACCTCATGTTTTAAACAGAAACCTCATTTCTTAAATAGAAACCTCTTGATTTAAATAGAAATCTCATTTCTTAAACTGATACTATTAAACATTACATAATGCAACCATTTTAAATTAAAGGGGAAACATACATTATAAATATTACACAACACAATGAAATTGCATAACAACCGAAAAATTTCTCTTTCTAACTAAATACTTTACAAACTAAACGAGCAAAAACAACACATAGAATGTAAAAACAAAAGAGAAATGCACAACTTCTTCAACGACGTCCACCTCGCCTCAATACCTTAGAGCACAAACTGATGAAATGCCGAAGAGTTGAGTGGGAGTTCTCCTTCGAGACAATGGTGGAATGACATTTTAGTCCTTCACAAGATGCCCAGCCAATGACAACTTTGGAAAGGGAAAAGCTGAAGAGGTGATGAGAGCAAATAACCGGTGTCAATAATGGTGTTCTCTCGGGATTACACAAAGGAAAAAACCGCTTCCTCTAAAAGTGGAAAAATCATTACACCCAAGGGCATTATGGTCAAACCATGTCACACTTGCCACAACTTCCCACACAAGGGACAATTTCGTCCAAAAAAATTCAAAATTAACTCTGTCAATCACCGTTAGATACTTAGTGTGTTTAAAAATTATTGCATTCAAAAGGAAAGGGTTTTTATGGATATTCAAATTTAAGGGGAGAATCATGTGCATATTGCAAACTTTGGGGGTGTTTTTGGCAATTTTCATTTAGAAAAATTCTAGTAATCCAATAAACCGGACATAATTTGAAATGAAAATTATTCTAGAAAAATATCTTTGGGAGAGATCCCTCAATCCCCTATGATCATAGATTAGTTTTACTGATATTGGCATTAAATGTGGAAGAGACTATAAATTATGCTTCAGACATTATCTTTTGGTAAGCATTGAGGTAGTCACAATTAAAATATGTTGGTTATTCTAAACTTCAACATCATTTACCAAACTTTTCTAACAATTAGATAGGCTAATTTTAATCTAAAGTTTGGTTCAGTGCTAATTATCATCATAAATAATTATCTTAGTGACCATGCCTTTGTGTCAGTTCCGGATGGGTAGGTGTGTGAAAAATTTTAGCTCAACTTACTAATAATGAAAACACACACACAATCAAGCACGCAAGAAAGAGACACACAATATGGTCACCTAGTTCGGCAAACCCTTGTCTACATTTAGGGGCGGGCAAAGACCGGAGAAATAATCCACTAAAAGAGGTTATGTATGAAGATTACAATTCACTCTCTTACACTTAGAATGTCAAAAAAAAACCCCTCTTAAGATTGCTCGATGTCATTTTTCTCAACACTCACTAAAGGATCTCTCACGCGTGGCTCATCCTAAATCTTCAAGCCGGGTATCTTATATATATGCACCTACGTCTCAATAGATCCTCCTTTTTTTAGACTTCTCCGTGATTTCCTAACTTAGACACCTTCCAAAGTTAGATGTTACAACACCTAGTTACAACACTTCCCATTTTGTTGAACATGACTGAGTTCTATCCTAGATGCAATCAAACTTGCGACACCTTCAACCTCCTGGTTCCTTCAGTCCGCTTCGTAGCAGTTGACTCATCCCGAGCTTCTTCTACCTGCAACCGCTTCCTTCTTCACGTCATTTCAGCAAGTCCCCTCTCCCAAGGGTCACACCCACCAAGGCACGAACACCATCTCACTAAAGATGGCTACAAAAGATCTCTCGATCTTCTTTCCAAAATTGGTCCAAGTTTGGTCTTCCCATGTGATCTTCATTTGAATCATGGATATATTGTTACTAAACTTGATCTCCTCTTATCCAAGTTTAGCCTTCAATATCTTCTAAGCATGATCTTCAATCATCCATGCTTGGGTCTTCAAATCTTCAATCAATCCTCAACTAATCTTCAATCAATCTTCAATGATTAGTCTCCTTGAATAGCTCCGTCCATAATTAGCCTTCTTACTATCTTTTACTCCATGATGATCTTTTATAAATAAAGAATAATTCCTCTTTTTTTAAAATAGATCTCTCATAAAAGGATTTTACCAAAGATATGATTTATTATCTCTGATTTTACCAAGGATAGATAAATTCATACCTAAGATAAAACATACCTTTTTTGGTGAGTTCCCTTTACCATGATGCTCCTTGGAAAAATAGTTATTCTATAATTGAACAATGAGAAGAAAATCTCTCTAATTAGAATCCCTCATCATGATCTTCGAGCCCATCACGCGCTTAGCCGCATCATCTTCCTTGTCGCTTCTCCTTTTTGCCAAGTCACCATTGCCATGTCATATTTCTTTGCCACGTCACCTCTTGGCTTGTCATATAATGCCAATCCAAATCTTCAGACCTAATACTTTGTAATATTTCACATTTATTTCCTAAATATGTTTCACATTATTTAAGGGGCTATGAATTTTAAGAATTTTTCATCCATCTATTTATGGAGATTGGAGAAGGCATCACATATCACTGTTGGACTCACTATTATATGTATGATTCCATTTCAGTAAAAAGCCTTATTTTTTCTTGATACATATAATCTAAAATTTTAAATTTGACTTAAAAGATATATTTATAGTCAAAATTTTAATTATGTTTTTTTAACAATTGCTCCTTGAAACTCTATTATGGAATCATATACAAAAAATGTCTTGCCTTCTTGTTCTAAAGTTAATTTAATAATTATAATAAAAACTTCAGAACTTTGACTTTTGTAAATCATCTTGATGTAATGATATGGATTTTACTGACTTCTCTTTTTGAAAGTTTTGGATTATAGTAGTCTGAATGGATAAAAATCTTTCTCTACATGGCAAGATGGTATGTTTTTCTTTTGTATTTGTGTTGTAACAAATGCCCTATTAAATTTGATTAGTATTTGGCACTGTAGTAATTACTGTAGATTTTGACTGAGGGCTTGTCTTTATTGAAGCTTGGGATGGGTGTTTGGATGGGAATGAAAAGGTTGGTTGTGAAGTGAAATAAGGGAAAAAAGTAGAGAAGAAAATGAAGAAAGAGAGCTGGGAATTGAGAAGGGCAACATTGATACTTGTCACTGGAGTTAGAGTATCTTGGATTAGGGATCATCTTAATTAGATCTATTTTAGGATGTAAGTACCACAGTAAATGTTATGAATTCTTCATATTTCTTTTGAAATCTTGCCAAATTATATGTGGAGGTTTTCATAGTTTTATCTTTGGGTTTGTGGTGGGAATTCCAATTTTAATTACCCACATGGTTTATGTTGAAGAATATACTGATGTGTATTTGGCTTATGAAAAAAAGTTAGGTTAGGAAATTTTACCTAATATATGTGATGATTTATACTAGAAATTTGTGTCATGTATTTTACGATCATGTTTAGTATTAACTTTGTTAGGTAGTAAAAAAATTCTAAAAAATGTGTTGATATTATTGGGTTTCAAAATATTATAAGACATGCATGATTATACTCCATGATCTTTGTCTTGATGATTTCTGAAAGTTTTTCAGATACTATTAGGTTTTGCAGATTTTATAATACATATTTCCACCTTGTACTAGGGTTGTCAAACGTGAAGTCTTCGTAGTTTGTAAGCTCATTTTGGAAGAATCTTGATCTAAATATGTGGCATTTGTACATACATACTTCTCCATCCTAGATATCTACAAATTTATCTACCTGCATATTTACATACATTCATGCTTACCTATTTAGATACTTGCCTATGTACATACATGCATACATAAATATATATAGTGATATGCATATGTATGAATTTTGATATATAAATATGCATTCATAAGTATATATGTCATGCATGTGGATATGTATATGTATGTTGTGTTATATTAATGTTCGTCCAAAAGTATTTCATATATTCCTATGAATGTATAATTATCTCTTTTAGATACTTGTATGATCCTCTTGCTATGCATACATATGTAGATATCCCCATACTTGTGGAGGTATTTAGATTGTAAATTGGGAACTTTTAAATGATGTATTCATTTTTTATTTATACGGTTATCTATGTTCACTATTAGAAGATAATTGTTCTAGAGCAAGTATGAGAACCTATGTTTACAGCTATTTCATAGACTTGGGACCCAAGAAAGAATAGAGAAAAAAAAGAGGGTGAAAAAATAGAGAGACACAAAACAACAGAAGCACTGCATCATCAACTCATTATTGACTAGAGAAACTTGCTCCAAAAGTAGCATGAACTTGTCTATCGATGTAAAACTTCTACACCTCAATGAGACCCTAATTGATAATTATAACCTTCATAATATGTATCCTCTTTAAGGTTTTTTATTATTTAATTGCATTGTGTATCCTCCAAAACTTTGTTGGGTTTTTCCTTAATTGATGGCAGATTTACATGAAGCAACATGATCCAAATGTAACTTGTCTATAGATGTAAACCTTCTACACTTACCCTAACTATATATTATTTTATTTCATCTTTATTACGCACCTAATGTCTATCCTTAAATGGATAGGAATTAGCATCACCACATTTCTAACTTTCTTCCATGTGGTCCCCACCCGAATTGTCATCTATCAACACATGGCTTACCATTGGCACTTCGATACAATCCTTCTCACTCCTTATCTCCACCGCCTATTACCTAACCCACGTGTCAATGAAAACTAAAGGCTTTCCCTCCTCGCAACCTTGCTCTAGTTGTCATGCACCTATTCCATCTAATCCCAATCCAACGGTTACAATTCCATATTTCTCTCTATAAAAGGAACCAAGACTTGGACCCCACTAGGCCACCGAATGTCTTCATTGTTTCTGTTGTGTCGCAGCCGACTTAGCAGTAACATCATCATCTTGATGGATTCCTCTGGTCTTTCTTTCCCCTAAAGCCCTTATCTTCAAGAAGTACTATTCTCGTCCCTTCCTTACATTGACTTGCCACATCTTGAAGAGCCTGCTTTTGAAAACAATAAAAACCCATCCCTTGCAGTCACAGAACATGATTTTGAAAACAACAATGAAAATGAGAGGGTTTATCAAAATAACCCAAGCCCTGCACATGTTGATTGCCAATCTCTCAATGTCGAGAGAGAAGAGTGGACATCATCATCATCACCATTGAGGCCTGAGTTTTGTGAGACGGGTTGGCTATGTCGACACTTGAACGGCTTGGATTATTTTGATAAACCCCCTTCATTTTCATCATTGTTTTCAAAAGTAAGTTTTACAAAGGATGGATCTTCATTTTTTTTTTTTCAAAAGTAGGCTCTTAAGTGGGTGGCAAGTTTAATTTTAGGAAGGGATAGGAATAGTCCTTCTTGAAGATAAGGGTTTTGGGGGGAAGAAGGAGCAGAGGAACTCATTTGGATTATGACAACACTGCTGAGTAGGTTGCGGCATTGTGAAAAAGTGAAGGGCTTCAGTAGCATGGTGGGGTTGATGTCTTGGGGCACCTTTTATAGAGAGTAGCATGGGATTTCAATTGTTGGATTGGGATTAGATAAAATAGGTGTATGTCAACTAAAGCAAGGTTGTGGATAGGGAAAGTCTTTGGTTTTCATTGACATGTGGGTTAGGTAATAGTCGGTGAAGATAAGGAGTGAGAAGGATTATGTGGAAGTGCCAATGGCAAGGCATATATTGACAGATGGCAATTTGGGTGGGGACCACATGGAAGAAAGTTAGAAATGTGGCGATGCTAATTCCTATCCATTTAAGGATAGACATCATGTGCGTAATAAAGTGGAAATAAAATAATATATAGTTAGGGTCTCATTGAAGTGTAGAAGGTTTACATCTATAGATAAGTTACATTCGGATCATGTTGCTTCAGTAAATCTACCATCAATTAAGGGAGAAAAGCCAACGAAGTTTAGGAGGATACACAGTGCAATTAAATAATAGAAAACCTTAAAGAGGATACATATTATGAAGGTTATAATTATTATTATAGATAACAACCAACCATCATTTTTGGTATTAGTCTTGCAGATGTTGTCTATAATAATGCTAAGCACTATGTAAAATACATTAGCTTTGATATTTTTTATTTATATGATTTTTAAAGATTTTATTTGAAATGAAGCTTTGCATAATCTTTCATTCATAAGAAATGTGAATGAAAAGCAAATCCAATTGGCATAGAGAAGAGGAAACAACCTTAACATAGGTTATAATGTGAGAAAAAGATATCGAGATGAAGGTTAGGGGTGCATGTTTGCTATAAATGTAGTTATTTCAAGTTTTGCTATAGGTTTGTGTTTAGATGCAATTGTCCTCTCTTTCTTATAAGGACTTTTTCTCCAACACAGAGGCCATCAAAATCTATGATCTTCAAGCAGTATATACTTTGAAAAACAACTGGCTCTAAATGATGGTGAAAGTACAATGACATATAATTTCTCTGAAGCCTTATAACATGTGAATGGATCTGTCTGAGCCATTTTAGGTAATGCAATAAAAAGTTCTACACACAAAAAGTCCAACTGCCATAACATGTGTAAGGATTTGTGTAGGCCATCTTAGGTAATGCAATAAAAAGTTCTGCACACAAAAAAATCCATATGGCATCCTCACTTATGGAAAAGAGAATATATATAACAACTAATATTACATGTAGGGCATCTATTTCCCATTTATTGTTTTATGTTTTCATAGCACATAGTATAAATTGATTGCCTTCGTCATTGTAATATAACATCAAATAGCTTTTATATATTAAACTACATAAAAAAAAAAATAAATAAGGTGCTCTTGAAATTGTCATTTTATAGTACTAGGAATAGGGGCATGTACTTCAAATAAATATACATGGTGTCAAATAAAAATACAAAGTGGTCCTGGATTTATTATTTCACAATACCCTTATTTCCTAGTATTGTGAAATAAATATACAAGGTGCTCTTGAAATGATTATTGTATAGTTTGAGAGATAGAATACATTCAAATGGACATAAAAAAGGATGCACACCAGACATTAGGATAGGTAAATGGATGAGTTTATAAAATTCTCCATATTTTAGTGACTTTGACTCATACTAGATAGTTAACTCTAAATTTAGATCGGGGCTATAACAATGATCACTCAAGAGGCTAATAACATACACTATGTCTCAAATATTTAAAGGCCACCCACATATATGATGATGGTGTATTCATAGTTATTGTTAAATCCTAATTAAACACTATGTCTTAAATACTTGAACAACATAAACTGACACATAGAGTTCCTTTCAAGATTGTGGAGAACTAAAATCTTCATTTGCTCTAATTGCACCCCTAAATGTGAATGCAACATTTCACTAGACCAAAACACTTGCACATAATTAAAATATGAAAATGTGAATGCAAAGTTGCTCTTAATACATCTACATAGATCATATGAGTGGAACTTCAAATTTAATACATAGTACCAATTGTTCAAATTTTAATAATTATATGCTAAAAATTCAAATTGCATGCTAGTGATTACAAGACTACATTTGGGTGTCAAATTAAGGTAAATGGTGACTTGGACAAGTTTCTAAAGGCAATATTTGAAAGATATAACCATATCCCTCCCTCCTTCCTTCTTTATAAATTCAATCTAGAACAAATTTTTTGACTAAAAATGCGGACATTTAGGTCTTATCTTTATCTCATATAATAGGGTAAGGCTACAATTTATCCCAAACCATATTTTAAAATTAAATTGTAATGTAGGAAGCCATAACATTGATCTCCATGGCAAATTTCAAATTGGAAGCAAGTCAACTTATGGTAACTTTGTGGTTCCTCCGTAAGCGGTCTTATCGCACAGCTGACTTCCATGTTGCACTAAGGGCTATCACAAGTCCTTTCACTTTTATTTGTGGCTCCAAGGGCTTGTTGAACTCCTAGCATGGATGTCTCGATCCGAAAAAAAAAGAGGATGTGTCGATCTTTAGAAGGCAAGGAAATGTAGACACTGTCATAGGTAGGCAATGGTTGGCCCTTGGGTGGAGAAGGAGGAAAATGGGAAAGAAGATGGGACACAAGATAGGGTTTAAAAGGGTTGAAGTGTTGTGTGGCATGTCAACAAGAGTTTCCACATGTTCCCGTTGATGATGTGTCATGTCTGCATATGTAGATGACGCGACAAACTAATATTTGATGTCATAAATCTAGCAAACACTTGATCAAATTCTCACAAGAAGCCCTTCGGTACTCTCTTTGAGAACATAAATTATAGTTGGGTGATAGAAATGATATAAATTGAAGTTTGATGTTCAAAATGATAAATGACCATAGTACTATACCCACTCAAGATATTTACCCTATATTCTTATCTTGGTTACTTAAAGCTTTCTTTATTATTATGATCCTTGTGAATGGTGTGGTTGTTATGTGTATTTTTGTATATTTTATATTGGCCCCATATATGCCTATATTTAATTGATCAACCAAATGGTAAGGTGTATTTGACCTTGCAGATACGAGTTTGATATTTTGACATAGGTACCTGTGGGTTATAGATGGTGTGATTGTATGATGGTAAGAATGTGTGAGGTGGATCGTATGGAGTGTGAAGGTGGTGTGTTTGGTGTATGGTAACTTGATTCTAACATCTGAGAAAATACTGTGTGATGTATATCTAAAGATGTAATTTCATTTTGCCTATGAAGTGGAAAATTTTATTACTTGTTTTCTATTTTGAATTTTTTGGAGGATGTGTTTTGATTTGATGGGTTTTACTTCTCATTAGTATATTATTTAAATGAGATTTATCTATTGTGAATTTTGATGAACATAGCTTCATATAATAATAATAATAATAATAATAATAATAATAATAATAATAATAATAATAATAATAATAATATTTCCTAACAAATTTATTAAATCATTATTCTGATTTTTAATATATTCTATATCAGTATTCATTATGTTTGTGATTCGATTTTTAAATACCAAATCTAAACTAACTTTGTCATTTATAAACTAGTAAGATGATTGCCATATTTTCCTAAATTAATACCTAAAGAGACTAATAGATCGATTATAGTATTTAATTGGGCATTATCACTATGTAATTCATGATGGAAATTCGTATTGGTTTTATTGAAATAACATTTATGTCTAAACTGTTCTAATTTTGTTATCTTTTTACAATTATTTGGGATTGCTAGATCTAAATATTCTATTTGGAGTTCCATTATTATATATAGCAAGCTTCTATTGTTTCAAGAGTAATGAGTAATCTTTTTTTTCCATCCTTTTAAGTAATCTAATTTCTTTGATGCTCTATTAGGTACAAATTCTTTCTTCTATAAAATTTTGTTACCCAAGTTCCCATTCTCACTTTTTATTTTCTTATGAATAATTACCTCTTCATCTTCTAAAACAGTATATTCTTTTTAACCTCAGATATTCTCTTACGCCAATTAATCATGTAGCTCTTCTACCTTTTATTTGATCTTGTAATTTTATTTTTAACCTAATTAGATATTTTCTCAATGGTATTAAATACCTTTCTACTGCTTCTGGATATGTTTCACTTAATAATTTCTCTCATTATCTCATTATTCTTGGAAAACTCTTATTTTATGATATTAGTCAATTATACTATCTTTATGATATACAAATTGTCTCATTTGGTATTCATGTTCTCTAAGATTCCAATCTTTTTTCGTAATCCAAAAAGTATAATAATATGCATTCCCTTGATCATATGTTCTATTATTATAAATTTTTAGGTATTGTTTTGATTGTTTAATATAATAACTCTTATTTTCAAATATCTTTTAATTTTTAAGAACCACAAGGCTTTTTCTTGCATTTGATTTTATCTTCTTTTCTTCTATTTTCTCTTTCGAGATACATTTTAAAGGATTTAAATAAATTTCTATTCTTTGTAATGCTATATTTAATTCTTCACTTGTCTATACTGGTAAGTAAACTAATTATATCATTTTACCAGAGCTCTGATACCACTTTTATGGGATAACCATCTATCTACCATATATCTACTATACTATACTAGCTAAACTACAATCATCCATCTACTATACTATACTAGCTGAATTATTCATAGTTGCTTTTTGAGATATACTCATTATATATTTTCTCTAATATACCATGGTATTGTACAAATATATGAGAATATATTATTCTATGCCCTAACTCTTCTTCATTAAGAAAAGCATTATAGATATTAGCATATAAACTACTAATATAAGCTTATACTTGGGGTATTGTAATTATAACTAAATAATATAGGAGCCTAGGATCTATATTTATTCTGCTATATATAGACATGCCCATGGGCAGGGTCAGGCCCGGCCTCATCCATAATTACTAAATTTCAAACTTGTCCAAGCCCGGCCAGGCCCCGCCCGAAAATCTGGGCCTTAACCCTTGCCAGAACCCGCCCAAATTTAATTACCTCTACCCAAGGCCTGCCCAACCCTGCCCAAATAGGTTTTTCATCAAATAATATGTAAGTTATAAAACAAACTAACAATAATATTAATATGTGAATATGACCAAATATTATTTTACAAAACACTTAAAAATTAAAATACCAAATGCAAATATTTATTCAACTACAACAACTAAAATTCAAACAATTATAATCAAGGGTAATCAATAATAAATATATATTATATAAGTATATAGAAAACTAATTAATAAATAATCAATGGCAATTCAAACCATTATATATATAATTATATATATACAAAATTAATTGATAAATATATTTTATAATTCGAGCTAAGCGAGGTCGGCTGGGCCGGTCGAGCTTTTAACAATGAAAACAAAACCCAGCCCTTTTTAAAATGGGCTTCTTTTTGTCCAAGGCTCGGACATTGGGCCTTATATATTTGTCCAAGCCCTCCCATATTTCGGGCGGGCCTTCGGGATCGGGTGGGTAGCCCGACCCTTGGACAGGTCTAGCAATATTGTAAAGAGAAACATTAATTGATTATACCTCTTAGCAGAATTAAAACTATAAGATTATTATGTAATCTTTAGACTAATGCATCATAAAATAAATAGACTAAATTACTGTCAAGTAAATAGACTAAATTAACTTGTGGAAAATAAATTACACTATTTGGATAAAATAAACTAAACTTCCTCTGGAAATATAAACTACGCTATTTTGTAGGAAATAATCTATACTATTTTGAGAAATGTAAACGATTTCCATTATACGAGATAATAACAATAATAACAATAATAATAATAATAATAATAATATTATTATTATTATTATTATTATTGTTATTATTATTATTATTATTTTATTTGTTTCGTTGCTGAGCATGTGAACTTGATAGTTTATTTTTTTTTCAAATTACAAGGAGTAGCTAATACTCTAGAGTATATATAGGATCTTGTCCGGGGTAGTCATCATGTTATCACGTATGTTATTCTAGAGTATAGTAGGATTAGAAATCTATTATAAAGGGCATTGTTGTGCACAAGATTTGGACATATTGTGTGTCTTAACCATTGGACCTTATAGTATTCCTATAATTTATCCATAGTTTATATTATTTACATAGTTTGTTAAGATGGCTCTTATTTAAGGCTTTGTGTACAAAGTATGGTCACTCCTTATAGGGACTATGGCTATATTTCAAATACTAAACTATGGCTATATTTCAAAATAGATATCGAACTCCAATTTGTTTCTTCTTGGATACCATACTTTAATTCCATTTCAATGTGAGGGTACCCATTATTTTCCGATGAAAAGTTGTCGATGTGGATGCCGAAAAGATGATGTGGCGAGGCTTTGACAGGTTAGATGCTCGCGTGGAGTTGGCAAATGTTCTTTTTAATCCACCTCACAACATTTAGTCCACATCACCACCTGCCACATCATCCTTCCTCTCTCGTCTTCTTCTTCTTCTTCTTTGCCTTTTTTCTCCTGGTTCTTCTTCTTCTTCTTCTTCTTCTTTGAACCAGGTGTCAGCCATTAAATTAGAAATACATTACAAACTAACCTCATTTGAAACATTATAACATTTACAATTGGGTGAAGATGCTGAACCATTAACCTGTTTAGAGGATTGCTAAGCCCTAAACCTCACCCTCTTTCTCTTTCTCTCTATCTTTCTACATCACCACTTGAGAATTCTGAATCCAATTTCTTAAATTATTGATATGATGTTTTAAGAAATCATTTGTGAAGCCTATTCAATTATGCAAAAATAATATTGGAACCTGGAAGGCAAAGCATGTATTAATATGAACATGTTGATGCAAAAGCCATCATTACATGTTCCACAAATTACAATGTTCTGCTCATAACAAGGAAGACATGCTCTAAAATTTGCAAGAGTTGCACATTCATAGTAAGGAGGCATGTTTATAAAAACTAACAAATTTTCACCACAAGATACACAGCTTATAAGATGCTTTGAAACACCATAAAATTTACGTAGTTTCCAAAATTTACATAGTTTGTATGTTTTCTACATTTAAAAAACTACTTAGCTTGTAATACATGCTCCAGCATAACATAGCTAGTTACTGTGTACCATCAGAAGCAACAGACCCTCCAACACTAGGTGGAACCCACATCTTCGATCTTCTTTTTTGGTAGTAGCCCTATCTTTGACATTGACACAAGGCCTCATAGTAGGAATTCTTAAGAAAACTGGAGTTTTTTCTGTTGAATTTGATCTGTTTGAACGACATAGTCCTTTTCTTTTGTAGCATCCTTTACTAAAGAAATGGTGAAATCCCTCAATTTACTAAAAAAATACCTAACCACATTGGGTCAACATTTAACCAAGCTTCCAACTAATTAACTTAAATTCCCTCAATTTCGCCCCCCTATATGCAAGCATAATTCGAGCCCGACTATCTTGAAGAAAAGGAGAACTAACGGTATTCTACTTCTCCTACATCTGCAGGCTGTATTACCTAGTCAACTTCCATGTTGATTTCTAGACCGACTCCTAGATGGTTATGCCAGGTAATTGATCACCCTCTTGTGAATGCAGCACGCCTCTCACTCAGTGTCCGGTTTGACTAGAGATGAAAAGGAAGAGAAGAAGAAGAAGAAAGAGAAGAACTAGGAAAAGAGAGGCAAAGTAGAAGAAGAAGAAAAAGAGAAGGATGATGATATGGCGGGTGATGTGGACTAAATGTTGTGAGGTGGATTAAAAAATAACAACTACTACTTCCATGTGAGCATCTGACTTGTCAAAGTCTCGCCATGTCATCTTTTCTGGTGACCACATCAATAAGTTTTCACCAAAAATAACGGGTACCCTCACTTTGAAATGGAATTAAAGTGTGGTACCAAAAAAATAAAAAACAGAAACAAATTGAAGTTCGGTATTCATTCTGAAATATAGTCATAGTTTACTACCATTTCAAGATTATTACCCCTCTTTATATGCATGGGGTCTATTTGTTGATATTCTCAACTAGTTTCATTCTTAACAATGATATTATACCATCATTACTGGGACTTACATTCACTTTAATTGAGAGGAGCCGGATCCCTATCAATATTTGTGATGTGATAGATGAAACTAAGGTATGCACTTGATTATTTTAGTTATACTTGAATTGAATTACCAAATAACTAAATTATTTTTTTTTGGCCTGCTTCATAGATTGGCTTTTTGTTTTTAAATAATGCAATCTTTTTATTTAATTACAAAAATAGGAATATTTTACATTATTTACAAGTTTAGGTAAAACGGGAAGGGTAATCCCGGTTATAGTGTTTTTTAAGGAAAACTGGATCACTCTTACCGTTTTCAGTGCATTTGCATGAAAACGGGAAGGTTGATCCTGTTTTCAGTTTATTATTATTTTTTTAAATTTTTTTTTTTTGTGAAAACTGTTTTTTTACTTTTTACATATTATTTTTTTAAACTTTTATACAAATTTTCATTTTATCACTTTAAATATTTTTAATTATATTTCTGTTTTTAATTACTTTTTTTTCACTTTAACCACTCATTTCTTTTGTAATTATTTCAATAATTTATTTGTGGTCTTTTTTACCCATTTTTTTAAAATTATTATTTAAATATAAAACATTATTTGGAATTAGAATTATTATTGTTAATTATTAAAATGATAATTATTTTAAATTATTATATTAATATTTTGAATATTATTTTTATTAGGGTGACAATTATTGAAGTATGAATTATTGAAAATTATTTTTATCATTATTAGTAAATTATTATTACTATAGTGAGAATTATTTTTAATTATTTTGTTGATTATTTCATTATTATTAAAGAAGGAATTATTCCAAATTATTTTGTTAATATTTTGATTATTATCATTAGAGTTGGAATTATTGAGTTAGGAATTATTTAAAATTATTATTAGAGTGGGAATTATTTTAAATTATTTTATTAATATTTTAATTATTATTAGAGTGACAATTATTAAAATAGGAATTATTGAAAATTATTTTATTATTATTAGTAAATTATTATTATTATAATGAGAATTATTTTTCAATTTTTGTTAATTATTTCATTATTATTAAATAAGGAATTGTTCAAAATTATTTTAATAATAATAATAATAATAATAATAATAATAATAATAATAATATTATTATTATTATTATTATTATTAGGGTGGGAATTATTGAGGTTACGGCTGCAATCGAGCCGAGCTAAGACGAGCTTTGAAGTGTTTGAGCTCGGCTCGACAGAATTAAGTACAAGCTCTTGCTCGGTTCGAGCCCGAAGCTTGTAAGCTCGAACTCGGCTCGAGATAGTAAAATTAAGCTCTAGCTCGGCTCAAAAAAGCTCATTTATGCTATAAATGAGCCGAGCTCGAGCTCAGTCTCTAGTTCGGCTCAAAAGAAGTTTATTTATAATAGAAAATGAGGTGAACTCGAGCTCAGCTCGTTAATGAGCTTGTTAAGCACATTAAATCATATTTTATAAATTGGTTTATAACTTTATATATCATAAAAATTTATATTTTTAGAAACTATTTGTGAAAATTATTGTTTGACCCAATAATTTTTGTTTTCAGTTTTTGAAGTACACAATAGTTAATGTATTCAAAATTCCAAATATGCTTTTTGTTTTTAAAAATGACAAGAAAACAAAAACAAAACAAAAGTAAAACAAAAATAAAAAACAAAAATGAAACGAAAGCGATTACGAACAACCTTAGCAAACTTGGTTAGTAGGTTCATTAATCATTATTAGGCTTGTTTAATATGCTTGTAAGGAAGCTCGCGAACAAGCTTGTTAAGAAGGCTCGCGAGCCTACTCGATAGAACCAGTTTGTTATAAGGCTCACGAGCCTGCTCGTTAGAAGGCTAACGTGTAGGCTCGTGAGCCTTAACAAGCCGAGCAGCATGTGGCTTGAGCTCGGCTCGTTTATAAATTCAAACTCAAAAGTTAGGCTCGAGCTCGGCTCATTTAGTTAATGAACGAGTTTTTTCCAAGCCGAGTTTCGAGTAGCTCATGAACGGCTTGGTTCATTTGCAGCCCTAATTGAGGTAGGAATTATGTTAAAATTATTTTATTATTATTGTGGGAATTATTTAAATTATTTTATTAATATTTTGATTATTATTAAAGTGAAAATTATTGAAGTAGGAATTATTTAAAATTATTTTTATTATTATTAGTAAATTATTATTTTAGTGAGAATTATTTTCAATTATTTTGTTGATGATTTCATTATTATTAAAAAAGGAATTATTTCAAATTATTTTATTAATATTTTAATTACTATTTACGAATTATTGAGGTAGGAATTATTCAAAATTATTGTTAGACTGGAAATTATTTAAATTATTTTTATTGATGATTTCATTATTATTATTATTATTGCAACTATAAATATATTCCTCTAACCCAATACCCTCATTAGCTTGAGTCTATCTATCTTTTCATTGCTACCACCTCTCTTCTCTTTCTCTTTCTCTTCTCTTCTCTTCCTTCAATTTTCACTTATCTTTCTAGATGGTATTATTATGGAATCAAAATGAACATATATATGTTGATTTTATTGGAGAAGGTAAATTTAATGCTTAGATTTCATGTGCTCGTGTTTTATTTATTATTTATTATTTATTATTTATTTTAAATTAATTATTTGATTTTTTACAGTTTGATCGAGTTCTAAGGTGCAGATATATTTCTATTGCTGAAACCACCAACTCAAATCATGGATATTTAAAGAGAAGCAAGGTTTTCACATGTAGCTCAAGTTCATCATTTTCAGATTGATTCTGGTCTTATCAATGCATTAGTGGAGAGATGGGGGCCAAAAATACACACATTCCACTTGACTTGTGGTGAAGCAACAATTACATTAGAGGATGTGGCATTGTTACTTGGGTTACCTATTAATGGCAATGAAGTTATTGGACCAACATTTGGCTTTGGGATTGATCTATGTGAGGAGTTGCTCGATGTTGTCCCGCCTCCTGAGCAAAGAAAAGGCCAAACAATAACCCTCACTTGGCTCGAAGAAACATTCAGTGTGTTACTGCATAATGCAAGTGCACAACATATTGAGTATTGTGCACGTGCATATGTAGTAAGGCTCAATAGATGTGTCTTGATGCAAGATATGTCCCAAAATAGGGGTTCATTTGATGTGGTTACCACTTTTACGGGATTTCACAGAAGCTGGAAGATATAGGTAGTTCACTTGAATGTGCATCCACCTAAAAAGAATAATGAGTTAGATGATAGTTTAGGTTGTTCATTGCAAATTGAATAATTATTAAAAATCATTCTTACCTGTGAGCTAGGGTAAATAACACATTCGATTGAGTTTGTGGAGATATGTTCCAAATTCTATACCATGCCCTAGACTGGAGTAATATCATCGATCCACTAATGTTCTTCATGTATTTGTTACATGCACAGTACAGGGACCTGTATAAGGTAGCTAGGCATGCCGATCCCCAACTATATCTTCCAACTTTTGTGAAATCCCCGTAAAAGTGGTAACCACTTCAAATGAACCCTATTTTGGGACATATCTGGCATCAAGACACATCTAATGAGCCTTCAGTAAATATGCAGGTGCTCAATACTCATTCTGTTGTGCACTTGCATCATGCGGTAGGTAACACACCAAATGTTTCTTTGAGCCAAGCGGGGGTTATTGTTTGCCCTTCCTTTTGCTTAGGAGGTGGCACAACACCAAGCAACTTCTCACATAGATCAATCCCAAAGCCAGATGTTGGTCCAATGACTTCATTGCCATTAATAGGTAACCCAAGTAACAATGACACATCCTCTAATGTAATTGCTGCTTCACCACAAGTCAAGTGGAATGTGTGTGTTTCTGGCCTCCATCTCTCCACTAATGCACTAAGAAGACCAGAATCAATCTGAAAATGACGAACTTGAGCTGCATGTCAAAACCCCGCTTCTCTTTAAATATCCATGATTTGAGTTGGTAGTTCAACAATAGAAATATATCTACACCTTAGAACTCAATCAGGCTGTAAAAAATTAAATATTTAATCTAAAATAAATAATTAATAATAAATAATAAATAAAACATGGCTACATGAAATCTAAGCATTAAATTTACCTTCTCCGATAAAATCAATGATATATGTTCATTTCCGTAATAATGCCATCTAGAAAGATAAGTAAAAATTGAAGGAAGAGAAGAGAAGAGAAAGAGAAGAGAGTTGGTGGCAATGAAAAGATAGATAGACTCTCAAGCTAATGAGGGTATTGGGTTAGAGGAACATATTTATAGTTGAGTAATAATAATAATAATGAAATCATTAATAAAAATAATTTAAATAATTTCCACTCTAACAATAATTTTGAATAATTCCCACCTCAATAATTCCCAAATAATAATTAAAATATTAATAAAATAATTTGAAATAATTTCTTCTTTAATAATAATGAAATCATCAACAAAATAATTGAAAATAATTCTCACTATAATAATAATAATAACAATTTACTAATAATAATAAAAATAATTTTCAATAATTCCTACTTCAAAAATTGTCATTCTAATAATAATAATATTCAAAATATTAATAAAATAATTTAAAATAATTCTCATTGTAATAATTAACAATAATAACTCTAATTCCAAATAATGTTTTATATTTAAATAACAATTTTTAAAAAATTGGGTTAAAAAACCACAAATAAATTATTGAAATAATTACAAAAGAAATGAGGGATTAAAATGCAAAAAACCAGTAATTAAAAACCGGGAAGATTGCTCCTGTTTTAGTAAAAAAAAAATAAAAAACTGAAAACGAGAAGAATGAACTCGTTTTTCTTAAAAAGCATTAAAATCGAGATCACATTTTCCGTTTTGCCTAAATTCGTAAATAATTTAAAATAGTGGAAAATTACTAAAAACACCCCCAAAGTTTGCAATATGCACATATTCTCCCCCTAAATTTGAATATCCATAAAAACCGCTTCTTTTTTAATACAATGATTTTTTAAACCCCCCAAGAATCTAACAGTGATTGATAGAGTTAAATTAGATTTTTTTTGGATGAAATTGTCCCTTGCGTGGGAAGTTGTGGCAAGTGTGACAAGGGGTTTTGACTATAATGCCTTAGGTGCGATGAGTTTCTATTTAAAACACGAAACGCTATGCTTAAAATATGAGGTTCTTGTTTAAAAATAAGTTTTTCTGTTTAAGAAATGAGTACATGCATTACTCTTCATGCTAACCTAAATTCTTTTATTTGTAATTATAATGTAATCATGCTAACCTAAATTTTTCTCGACAAACTTATTAAATTTTTAATGTAAATATCGTTATCTCCATATAATAAAGAACGGTCATCTTTATGCTTGTTTGTCTTTGTCTAACTATTGATGTTTTTGTTTCATATATTGCGTTTACGTTTAAAAAAACGCTTAAATATCGTTGTTTCTATTTAAATATGTACAAGTGGCCAAGATTAATTGGTTTTTATACCCAGGATTAATTTGTCACGTAAATATTGGTTTTTTGGTTTAAATATCAATATTTCTGTTTAAAAAATGAGTTTGTTGTTTAAAAAAAATGAGGTTTATGTTTAAGAAATGAGTTTTCTGTTAAAGAAATGAGATTTCTGTTTAAGAAATGAGTTTTCTGTTTAAAAAAAATGAGCTCTCTGTTTAAGAAATGAGTTCTCTGTTTAAGAAATGAATTCTCTATTTAAGAAATGAGTACATGTATTACTCTTCATGCTAACCTAAATTCTTTTGTTTGTAGTCATAAGTTTGTTTGTAGTTATAATGTAATCATGCTAACCTAAATTCTTTTCCACAAACTTATTAAATTTTTAATGTAAATATCGTTAACTCCATATAATAAAGAACAATCGTCTTTATGCTTGGTTGTCATTGTTTAACTATCGATGTTTTCCGTTTAATATATTGCGTTTACGTTTAAAAAAGTGCTTAAATATCGTTGTTTCTATTTAAATATGTACGAGTGGCCAAGATTAATTGGTTTTTATACCCAGGATTAATTTGCCATGTAAATATTGGTTTTCTGTTTAAATATAAATATTTCTTTTTAAATATCAATGTTTCTGTTTAAAAAATTGAAGTTTCTGTTTAAGAAATGAGGTTTCTGTTTAAAAAATATGAGCTCTTTGTTTAAGAAATGAGTTCTCTGTTTAAGAAATGCGTTCTCTATTTAAGAAATGAGTACATGTATTACTCTTCATGCTAACCTAAATTCTTTTGTTTGTAGTTATAAGTTTGTTTGTAGTTATAATGTAATCATGCTAACCTAAAATCTTTTCCACAATCTTATTAAATTTTTAATGTAAATATCGTTATCTCCATATAATAAAGAACGACCGTCTTTATGCTTGGTTGTCTTTGTTTAACTATCGATGTTTCTGTTTAATATATTGCGTTTTCGTTTAAAAAAGTGCTTAAATATCATTGTTTCTATTTAAATATGTATGAGTGGCCAAGAATAATTGGTTTTTATACCCAGGATTAATTTGTCACGTAAATATTGGTTTTTCTGTTTAAATATCAATGTTTCTGTTTAAAAAATGAGTTTTTTATTTAACAAAATGAAGTTTCTGTCTAATAAATGAGTTTTCCGTTTAAAAAATGAGGTTTCTGTTTAAGAAATGAGTTTTCTGTTTAAGAAATGAGGTTTCTGTTTAAAGAAATGAGCTCTCTGTTTAAAAAATAAGTTCTTTGTTTAAGAAATGAGTACATGCAAAACGGAATGTAAAAAAGAATGAAAAAATGTATACAAAAAGGTTTAAGGGCAATGATGAAATTTTATAATGCAGGGGGCAAAAAGGAAGTGAAACAATAAAAGAAGGGATGTCTGAGGTATTCAAAACTCACAGGGGTTATTTGGGAAGTTTTAAAATTCTTGAGGGGTAAACAGTAATTTTCCCTTTAAAATATGCCTATTTTTCTATAATTTAAAAAACCTCATAGATGACTGGTTGTCTTCTTGCACATTTTTTTCTTAATCATCTTTTATAATGATTTTATGGTTTCCCAATTTTACTTTTAAAGAAAAGCAAAGAAAATAGTTTTTTAATGTCGTTGACCGAAATTATTGAAAACAGAAGTAATCAAACCAAAATGTTTTCAAAAATTAAGAATGAAACTAAATTTAACGAACTAAATTAATAATGTTTAAATAATATTGAAGTACATAAAATTCTAATTTTTTATAGACTAAAATGTTGAAAATTATTAATTGAACACCATGGACGGAATACTAATTATATTTGCTGTAACCAATAATAATTTTTTTAATAAAGATATTAGAGCTTATAAAAATTCTTTTCTTTCTGATATTTAATTAACAAAACGTTTACACCATTAAGCACATTTACCATTTAGCTAAATATTATCATTTCTTCAGTTCTAGTTTGGTTATTTCTTGAGAGCATCTAATTCATTTTAAATGTTTATCATTTGTTTCATGATCATGAGTTGTTCAAATCGACATATGTTTACCGACCTCATTATTGATAGTTGTCAATGTATTTGAAATAAAAAAAAATATTAAAGAGCAAAATATTTGTCTTCAAAAATTAATTTATTCTTATAGACACTACATCATTATCAATATTATTTTTTTTTGAAAATTTTTATATATTTTATTATTATTTTCAATTATTTTTAAAAGCAAAATTTTAGATTACATTCAATAAAGAAAGGTTGCGCATGGCATATATCTTGGGGACAATGTTTCATACAACTGTTTAGAGTAAGTATAACTTTTCTTACTCTTTTTTTTTTTATACTATTAGCATGCTACCTCTAATTTTTATAGTATACTTTTTCTAGTTACTTGCATTATTTTATTATTATTATTTTTTTTTTGGAAATTAGTAGTATAATCATGGTCCATCCATATTTATTAAAAAAAAATAATACTTTTTTTTAATTATCTGTGGTTCATCTCCGGAGGATGCCAACCCATGATTCATTTACAAACCACTCTAATTAAGGTGATTATCATTTAGCACATATTTCAAGATCATGTCTCCAAATTCATAGGCCAACTATACTTCTTGGATTACAACTAATGATAAAATTCAAGATTTATTCATTAGGCACGGAGCACTTTCCTTTTTCAAAGGTAAAATCCATAGGCCAATTATTAAACTGTAATTGTGCTAATTGTGCTACTTATAGGTGATCTAGTACTTCCACAAACAGGCCAAATTTCTTCCAAGCAGGAGCTTGAAAACATCACTCACAAACTTCCATTCATTATGGCCCCGTTTGTATCATTTTCTTCTTGCTTTTATGTCCTATTGCCAACTCCTTCTGTACGAGGTGAAATGATCATGCAACACTCTTTTTGCAAAGAACACTATAAAAGCAGGAAACATTGAGGTAGATGGTTGTCTATTTCTTCAATGTTATACATGATGATAAGAGGAAAAAGAAGAAAGCACTTAATGCATTAATACAATGATTAGTAGATTTACTTTACAATAGTTCAAAACATCTGGTTCCGAGCATACCTACATATATTAAATAAGTATTTTTTATATTGAACTTGTTAGATTATATATACACGTATATCAGCATTGAATATAGGTAAATTAATTTTTATTTTATGAAAATTATTTTAGAACTAAAAAGTTCTTGAAAATTTCAAACTACCACAGATATTTTTGTTCATCATTATCTCCTTCGTCCTTTTTAATTAGTTTGTTCATCATTTCCACAAAGCTAGCATTTGTGGGTGTTGGATCTGGAGGAATAGTAGTGTCGTAATTTTTCGATCAATCTCTCATATAATGTAATCACATACACTCAATATAAAATCAAACATGCAAGAGAAAAGAGACACACAAATTGGTTACATAGTTCGACATGACCCGCCCGCACGTCCCTCGGGGCCGAACCCTCGAAAAGAACAATTCACTAGAGGGTCGTTTTCGTTGTCCAGAATTAGAATTACACGTAGTCGAAATTACAAGATAAACGAAAAACGTCAGATTTCAAATTATATCATCATCGCTCTGTCATTGTCGTAAAATCTAGATCGATGTATTTACTTTTTATTTGTTTGGTTTGATATAAGTTTAAATTTATAGTTACCATGTAAGTGAGTTAGTGAGATTACCCCATTATTATAATTATTATTATTTTAATCATTAAAATTAATTTAAATAAAAATAATTAATTAATTTAATAAAATTAAAAATATTTAATATTTAATTAATTTTATTACTTGAAAAATTTATAATTAATTATATTAATTTTATAAAAATAATTATGATAAATATTTAATTATATAAATACTAAACTATAAAAATATGATATTTATTTAATTTTATTACTTAAAAATAATTATATAATTATGAAAACAATATAATATTTTCAATAATAAAATTTTTTTCATAAAAATATTTAAGCATATAAATAGTAAATTATTAAAATATTTAATATTTATTTAATTTTATTACTTAAAAATAATTATATAATTATGAAAACAATATAATATTTTCATTAATAAAAATATTTAATCGTATAAATAGTAAATTATTAAAACATTTAATATTTATTTAATTTTATTACTTAAAAATATTTTTATAATTATTTTTAAAACAATATAATATTTTTAATAAAAAAATATTTTTGTCATAAAATTTTTTAATCATATAAATATTTAATATTTATTTATTTTTATTACTTAAAATTTTTTTTATAATTATTTTTAAAACAATATAATATTTTCAATAAAAAAATATTTTTGTCATAAAATTTTTATAATTAAATATAATGGTGAGTGGATACCACTTACTTTATTGCATTTCAATTTACAATAAATTTTGTTGTAAGTTGAATTACTGTAAAAGTGGGTGAGATGTAAGTCCACTTACATGTAAAACTGAAGTTTTGACAAAGAAACCAAACAAATACTTCATACGTAAAACCACCTACATTATAGCTACATACAGGTAACCAAACAACCCCTAAAAGTGGGAAAGAGAGAAGAGTACAACACTTACTTTCACTCACACAATGACAAAGAATAACCCTCTCTAGATTGCCGAATGCCCACTCTCCTCAACCCACACACTTGGGTCTCTCACTCGTGGCACACCCTAAATCTCAAAATAGGGTCTCTTATATAGACGTCTCAATGTCCCAAAAATAGCGCATCCCTCTTTTAGAATCTCCGCGGCTTCCTAACTTAGACACCTTCCAAAGTTAGACGTTGCAACTCTTGTTGTAACTGAGCTTGCAACAAGGCCCACCTATTGATCTTGACTGAGTTTTAGCTTCCGTTGCAATGTGACCTATGGAAGCCCCCGGGCCCTCCCGATCATGGGTAGTCCAAGTCGATGTTGTCAACTCCTCTCGAGCTCTTCCTGCCAACAACTAGCTTGCCTCCTCACGTCATATTAGCAGGTCCCTCTCTTAAGGGTCACACCCACCAAGGCGCATCTCCGCCTCACCAAAGATTGTCTTCATAATCTTCTTTCCAAACTTGATCTCCATTCATCCAAGTTTGGTCTTTAACAATCATCAAACTTGATCTTCATTAATCAAAGTTTGGTCTTCAATATCCAAGTTTAGCTCTTGAATATCTTCCAAGCATGATCTTCATTCATCCCAAGTTTGGTCATCAATCTTCTTTCAAATCTATGCACTTGCTAAAAATAGCTTGTGTCTCCAAGTAACTCCGCCGATAATTAGCTTTTTGATCTTCAAATTGTATTGCTAATTATGGTCTTGAGAATCATGTTGCTCTCGCTCCTTGCCTTTCTTAGTTTGTGTCTTTTCATATCTTGACACCAAACCAATTCCATTGCAATCTTGGTCTCCAAGTGATGATCTTCATACTTGCCAAAAATAGATTACTCCCTTCTTTAGAATATCCTCCACATAGTCCTCATGGCTTGCTTTTCAAAAGATATCCTTTCACCTTGATGCTTCTTGCCAAAAATAGACTATCTAAAGATAGGTTCTAGGCTTCATATCTCCACATGCTTTTGCTATATCATCATGTGTCTTGTTACCTTGCCATGTCATCATGACTACGTCTCAAATTATGCTAACTATAGAGCTCAGCTCTAACAATATCCCCCTTTGGCATTATTTGACACAATCTTCTTTGCCAGACTTTTTGCCAGACCGACACTAGTTACAACTACCAGTTACAACATGTACTAAAAACTGGGCATGACCAAAACTGACTACATGACTGACTGAGAGTAAATCATCTAATTGCTGCATACAGAATACATGAGTAGTTTAACACAGATAGCAACCAATAACTAGTGATTACAAAACATGTAAGAACATAACAAAAACATTCATAAGTTTTTAGGGAAATGTTCCAACAACTAAAGACAAACTATGAAAAAACAGTCATCAATCTTCATTTCTCCCCCTTTGTGGAAGATGATGGCAAAGTCTTCATCATGCACAAAAGGGTGTAACTTTGCTTGCAACTCCCCCTAAATTGCAAGACTGCTGGTTGATGTAGCTCCCCCTTTCTTCTACTGAGGGTTTCTAGCGTTCTTGGATACTCTGTTTCTGTTTTGATATAACAATCAACTTAATAGACAATGCTTTGTCTTCTCTCCAAGTGTACAAATTGGTTAGTCAAAAGCTTCTGATAATCATCTTTAATGCTGAGACTTGGAACTGCTTCTTCAGAAGTAAAAGGAGGTGGTGGTGATACCCTTCTGACTGATAGATTAATCTTCTTTCCAAAAGCAAACAGTTTCAGAGAAATCTTCAGCTTCTTGATAGTTGATACTGTTTCAGCCTTGTAGAGTTGTATGCCCTATTGCAACAGAAACTTTGTGATAAGAACTGGATAGCCATGGTGAGTTGTTGTTAGACTTTTCCCAGATTCTTAAATAATCTTCTAAAATATGAATTTTCCCAGGTTGAACTTCCTCCAATAACCATGGCATACAGTAATAGTGCCATATCCTTGAGAATGCATGAATTATGAGCTGTGGGAAACCAATTGAATATGGCCAATCTAAATAGAACATTGTACTTTACTAATAATTGAGAGGCAGAAAATCTTGATTCAGGTCCCCATGAGCTGCACTTTTCACAAGTTATCTCCTTAATAACTTCAGCAGTGTACTCAAAGCCTTCTGCAAAGACATCATTTTCAATTTTAGTGGGAAACTCCAAAAACTCATTTATGTCGTCAGGTGTGAACCCTACCATCTTTTCTCTCACAAATACATGATAATATCCTTCAACTGTTAGAGTATTGATAGCAAGAGTCAGGTTGCTGTAGAGCTCATGCATTAGAGTCAGATTGTAACCCTTTGTAAACATGGCTGATTTGAATAGCCCTTTCTCTATTAAGAACTCTGTCAATCCATACTTTTCGAAAGCATACTCATTAATCACCCTTTCTATAATCATCCCTTAATCATAGATCGTCCTCCATTTTTTCTTACACTCCTCATTCAAGAACTTCTATCGAGCTTTGGATGACTCTCCAGTCTTTTTTTTTTTTTTTTTTTTTTTGCTTTTAGTAGGAGTTTTCTTCCTTTTCTTCTTCTCAGCCTTCTTCTTTGCAGGTGATCTAAACAGTACTTCTTCAACTTTAGGTTCTGAGCAGGACTTCTTCCTTGGTCTCTTGTCAGCTTTCTTCTTTTGCCTCTAAGTATAGGACCGCTTTTTCTTTTTAGTGAGATTTATTTCATTCTAACTTTCAAAGGTACACCATCTTTACTCTCTAATATTTCAACTAGAATTAAAAATGAAGAAGTCACATAGTTTGGATCTTCTCTGGCTTCTTTAGTCCTCTTTAGCTCTTCAAGAGTTTATCTGACAATCTTCTCTAGATCTTCTTCACTATTAGAAGAGTCACTTTTTGAGGAGTCACTTGATTTTCCTTTTCTTCTTCATCGATAACACTTTCCTTTTTTGTCAGCATTATTCGATGGTTCTTCATCCTTGTCTTCAGAAACTTGCTTTTGTGGTTCTTCCTGGCTTTGATTTTCTTCAGTTTCTGTTTCAGCCTTCTGTTTTTCTCTAGCTTGAGAACTTACTACAATGCTTTTTTTTCTTGCTTTCGTCAGCATTGATCTTGAAAGTTTCTTCTTTTGGAGTCTCCATCTTCTTCTTCTCTTCTTTCTTGAAGATTTCTAGAAATGCATTAGACATCCACCCATATAGATCGTCTTCAGATGTCCTTTTATTTGTGGTCAATTTACTGCCCTTCCTCTTTGCCGTGAATAAATTCGACAGATGTTTAGGGAGCCACACCATGGGATCTCTTCAGTCTTCCTTAGTTAGTGCTAGAGTAACTTCTCTCAGAGGAATCAGAGCCTTGTATGGGATAATAGCCATAGATAAATCTTTAGATGCTTTAGGAGAAGTTTTCTTTCTATTATTAGGCTTTTATATTATTTGTGATGAATCAAGAGCCTTCCCTTTTGCTTCTTTTCGAACACTCGTGGGTAACCTTCTTCATCGCCATATTCAGTTGCAATGGGTTTCCTCTCTTCTCTACTTTCGAGGAATGTGATCTCTTTGAAATTTGAAATTAGGGTTTGGGAACCACTCTTTTAATTTTGGGAAGTTGTAAATCTAATCGACTGGCTTTTTCTTAATGCACTATAACTGTCTTTTGCAAAATCTTTTTCCCTCCAAGATTTTTCTTTCCTCATTTTTTTATTATTTATTTATTAATTTTTATGAAGGAAAAATTATGGAAATTCAATGCCTTTCACCCAAATAGGTGTTTTCCCATCAATTGACTTCTGAGGTGCTTGGTCAACATGTCTTTGATTATGACTTGCTATTCCAACAACCTGGTTCTTTATTGCACCTATCTTATTCTTTTCAGCACTTGAGTTCTCTGACCCTTCTCTCATCTAGTCATCCTTTCTGATCCACATCTTCTTCATCACCACATTCTTACAATTGATTCTTCTTCTGATAGTCTTTTGCATATATCCAATTATTTCCCTACTCTTTAAAGCATCTTCCAATTTATTGCACATAGGTGGGATATTACCACTCTCTCCACAATGAAAACAGGTAGGAACTTCTCTTCTAGACTTCATCTTTGACTTTTCTTGCTTCTTATGTTGATGTTGAGTCTTCACAAAGGCATCTTCTAATATGTCCTTCTTAGCTCCTGGCGATTCTCCAACCTAGTCAATCCCAGATTTTGTTCCCCGTAGTCTTTGAATAGTGAGTATTTCATCAAGTTTAGCCTTGCCTTTGTTCATAGATTCAACAAATTTCTCTGCATGACTTAAGGCATTTGTTCCTTAAGGCATTTGTTCTATAGGATCATCTTGTCAAACTTCTTCACCATCAATTCATAACCAACCAAAAGATCTTGTTCACTAGTCTCTCCAAATTCACTATCACTGTTTTCAGAAGTTGTTATGATGTTGCAACATAATTTGTAACACCCTTGGCTCTACCGGAAAATATTACAGGAAAACCAATATAATGATTGACCAAATCTTCTGGTTCATCGTCATTATCATCTTCAGTGCCTTCTGATTCATCTCTCAATATGGTGTACAGTGATTTTCTATTCTTCTTCAAGGTGCTTACTTCTGCCACATTCAACTCTTACATGGCAAAAACCATCACATTGTCTACACTTGATTTTCTTCTTGTGATGATCATCAACTTCTTTCTTTTCTTCACTTGGGAGATTTTCTTTCTGGAATTTTCTTTTTTCTATCAGGTATTATTTGAACATCTTGTGTAGCTCTTTGGATAGTGGAGCAATTTCATCTTCATGGTGTTCTTCCTGTTGTAACTCAGCTTGTTGTAACACCTTTTGTCTACTAGTTTCAATCTTTAGAACCATGTCTTCTTCTCTTCTACCAACCTTCTGGTTCATCTTATATGCTTGAAGTGAATCCATTAACTCATCAAGTCGCATGGCTATGATATCTCAAGCTTCTTCTATTGCCGCCACTTTGCTTCAAATCTCTTAGGTAAGGGCCTTAGAGTCTTTTGGACTAGCTTCTCACCTGAATATCTTTTTCCCAGTTGAAAAGCTTAATTTGCTATGTCCATCAATTTGGCATTGAGCATGACAATAGTCTCGTCTTCCTCCATTTTAAGATTCTCGAACCTGGTAGTTGATATCTAAAACTTTGAGACTAGTACAAGATTCGAACCTTCATAGATTCTTTGAAAAATATTCCAAGCTTCCTTTACCGATTCACATATTGCAACATATTTGAACTGATTTTCATCAAGTCCTCCAAAGATAACATTGAGAGCCTTCCCGTTTGCATTAGGTTTTCTTGTATTTTCTAGACTCCAGTTTCACTCTTCTTCTTGATTTCATTCTTCTCAGCATCTACTTCAATCAGAGGAACCACAATTTTTCCACCGCGGTCCACACACTCTCATCAACTGACTTGATGAAGGCCCTTATATATGCCTTTCAATATAATTAATCGGAATCATTAAGTAGCGGTGGTCCTATGACAGACACTCCTTCTCTTTTGGCCATCGTCAGACCTAGCTTGGATCCCATCGGCTTTGAAACCAAAGCAGATAACGGTAACCAACGCTTTCATGTCACTTGTTAGGTTTGGAGGGATAGTAGTGTCATAAATTTTTGCTCAACCTCTCATGTAATT